>NW_024582636.1:138038-244202 GCF_018398535.1 Haplochromis burtoni | reverse complement strand
ATAAACAAGCGGACACGCGATGCTGTTACCGTCGCTTGTTACCATAAGAGAAAGAGAGAACTTTAAGAAATTAATATAGCCACTACAGTGACCATCAAAACCATGAAAAAATATTGCCGTAAACAGTTTATTTTGCGACACCACGAAACAAACAATAGCGTAAAATGAAACGATCGACGTTTTTATATTGTCATCTGATATATATCGTTATATCGAACAGCCCTAACTGGGGGTGAGTGATAGGAGGCAACCTTTGTGCAAACAGTCACTTGAACTGACTGCAGTCACTATTTGTGAGATTGTTGATTACAGTTTAATTTATAAATGCAGACAGATGCCAAAATGTTGCCATCAGTCTGAATGAGTCTTTGTAACTGAGCGCAACTGTAGACAACAACAGATATGTGATTTTCTACAATTTATCACAGTTAACTGCTGTTTTATCAGAAAAAGATTACATTTAGTCAGCACATCACAAAATGTTAAAAAAATGCAATAATATAGTATCGTGAGTGAAGAATTGCAATTCTGTCATGGGGTGTCTAGTAATTTCTACCTCTAAGAGACAGAGTGATACTTTAGAAACAAAACAGTGACTACACCTGTAGCCTCACAGTTTAGACAAAACAACAACACAATGCAACCGATCGTGTCAGTATGTGCTCTGCTCTGTGCCAAATATGCAGCAGTGTCACTGGCTGAGGACTGACATCTGTTGTTGCAGAAATTCTGTTATCAGTGAAAAACAATAGAGCGAGCAATGTCACATGTCGTTTTCTTTGCTAACACTTCATCAAGAATAATGGTTCCCCCATCACTGAAGAGCAGATCAAAGAACTGGTAGAGCTTTTATTAATCTAGCACAAAGAACCCTCAGTATCAACAGTCCCATGATAAGAGTCCTGAAGGAGAAACTAAAAGGCACATGACCAACTATTTTTAAGGTGTCGAATGTATGAGGCTAGCAAACTAATCTGTGGAGAACAGGCAGCGGAAAGGCTCTATCACAAAAACATCTAAGACTCTGGCTGGAAACGCTGGATGTTTTCATGGTCTATCTGCACTTTGTACAGCCTCTATTACTAATTACCAAAAATGACTGGGAAAGGAAACCTGCTGTGACTGTTAGAAAGGTGTAGATTAAGAACAAAAAACACATTCAGTGTCTATTTGATAGCATACAGCAAGTCGGTGATGAAAGCCGCTGACAAAATTTAGCCAGAAATGACGTGTCCTCACAGAAGCAGCATTTATATAAAACCTTTTCATACAGCACAACACACAAATGACCACTCTAAGCTTTGAACCAGAAATTACTGGACAAACTGAAGTAGAACTGTGGGTATCAAACCAAAGACATAATCTGCACTCATGATTCTTCTGAGTAACTGGATCACTCAGCTACACAAACCGTAATCCCAGACTAACACTGGATCTATACTTTTGTTTTGAATCTAAACCATATATCTAGGCAGCTGCAAAACCCTTACTAAACTGTGAACCTACCTACCTAATAAAACGTTGGAATCAACACAGCCGCACAGATATGAATTCTCACAGCAACCAATCACAGGCTCTACATATCTTCTCCATCAGGAAGTGGGATTGCGAGCGCTGTCACTCGTTAGCTTTTAGTATGCAGAGGACTGCAAATGTGTTAGCTTCTGCACAGAAACCCTAAGGAACAAACACCTTTTGAAAGGTGAGACTCCTTGGAGTGTAACTCATTCTCCAGTCTACTTGTAGTGTCACCTATGCCAGTATAAAGGCAGAAACAATAGAATGTGTTTTAATGTCACAGGAGATTCAACGTGTAGCCAATAAAGCTCTTATTATGAAGAAGGCGTGAGTCCTTTTAACCTAACTAAACCCCATTCTGGCTCCACATCTACCACTTATTGTATAACTACCTTTCTTTTCTCTGATAAATCTTCATGTACTCTTCTTTGTTTATCGTGTGGGTAAAGTTTGGACAGCTTTATTGCATCTCAGTGACCTTTAGACGCCTTACAGAGAAATGGAAAGCGTTTTACTGATAGTCTAAAAAAACTACAGGGTTACATCATCACTTTAAACCATCATCAGTAAGTTATGCTAACCACACAAATTACCACAGACTCAACAAGGCTGAGACATAAAATAACATTCTCATGTCTGACAGTAACCAAAGTAAACACACAGAAATGTCCCATGAAAGCAGGAGAAAAATAGCTCATTGAATGGAGAGGATTTTTATGTCATTTAAATTTCCCATGCCAACATAATCCTTTAAATTCTATGATCCACAAAGCTCCGAATGCCACTGACATATGAGCTTAAACTGTGAGCTATCAGGCAGGTGGCAGCTATGGTTAGGGTTTCCTAGATTTTACCCACCCAATCAAAAATTATTATTACTATTATTATTATTATTTTTGGCTTTGTCGTGGAAATTCTGTTTCCAGTGGGTAAAATAATTCAACACATATTCCACCTCCTCTTTTTAAACAAACAGAGGTTGGGGTGGCTGTGGCTCTGGAGGTAGTGCAGGTTACCAACTGTCTGGGAGGTTGGTGGTTTGATCCCTGGTTGCCCCAGTCTGCATGTCAACTATCCTTTGGCAAGACACTAACTGCTAATCTGAATACAGGCTGGAACACCTTACTGTTCTAAATGTCGCATTTTAGTTAGGTTTTTGTGACGGATGGGGTAGAATAAAACTATTATAATAAGGAGGAGATGACAGCATTACCTCAAACCCCTGTTATAGGCAGCTAAAACCTGTGCTGCGCCCTTCTGTGATAAACATCATTTCAAAATGATTCTGACTGACTGGATTTAGTTCAAGGCAAGCTGCTGCTGATCAAATGCACTTCATAATTTGATCATCAGCAAGTGTGAGCATTCAGGTGTGTGCTAACACAATGCCGAGGAAAAACATCCACAATCATCTTAGAGAAGCCGTTGCTGTGGCCATCAGTCTAGGAAGTGGAAAACATAGTTGCCAATCTTCCTATTAACTGACGTCCCAGCAAATTCACCCCAAGCTTAAACCTTCTGCTGCTCAGAGAAATTGCAAAAAACCCAAGAGCTACATTTCACATTCTACAGAGCTCACTTAGCATGTTAGATGTTAAAGTTCATGAGAGTACTATTAGAAAAATGCTGAACAAACATGGCTTGTTTGGTGAAGTTCCCAGGAGAAAGCCTCTTTAATTTAAAAAGAACAAGGCAGCACTGTTTAGTTTTACAAAGTTGCATCTGAACAAATTGCAAGACTTTCAGAATGTTTGACCATGATGCAAGTGCCATGTTCTGGAGAAACCCAAACACAGCATATCAGCACAAACACCTCATTCCAGCTGTCCAGCATGGTGGCAGCGGTGTCATGGCCTCAGCACCGTCAAGTAATTCACCATGAATGCCTCTGCGTAGCAAAGTCAGTCAAAGCTCGTATAGAGCTTCATATAAACAAATGGTCACAGATCTGAATGAACTGATGCAACGCTGTAATGAAGAGCAGGCCGAAATTCTTCCACAGTGACGTATGAGACTGACAGTAATACGGAAAACAATACTTCCAAGTTATTTCTGCTAAAGGTAGTTCTGCAAGCCACTGGACCATGGTGTGTACTTTGGCACCAAAAATTTACACACATTGTAGCCTCTGCTGAAAATGAAATGCTTGCATTTTAACAGCATTTTCAAAAGTCATATCTAATGAGATGAGTAAAAGGTGCATAACAGCTTGCTACATGTTAAAGCAGATATACAAGTGTCTGCAGTATTATTGCAAACAACTAGTGTTCCTCAAAACACCACAACCTCAGGTTCAGTATTTCTTTAACTCCATTCCACATATTTATGTCTTTTGCATCCAACACTAAAAAATAATAAAAGCATTAATAGTGTTATAGTTTTACACACACACACACACACACACACACACACACACACACACACACACACACACACACACACACACACACACACAAATGATGGAACTGCTTTAAGTAGAAAGAAAGAGTGTATCTTAAAACAAAGTAGTGCTGAGCTAAGTCAAAAAAAAATGTTGGAGCTTCATTTTTAACTAGACTAAAGTCAGTCTGCTTGTGTTAATGCTTCATTTCACAGTAACTGTGTGAACTTTCAGGTTGTGTTACTGATAATAACCGTTAGTTCAAGACCTCTCCTCCCGATTAACTATCTGTCAAGCATAATTACCTGTAAACCTTCTTCCCCTGCCAAGGTGAAAAGGATTTTTAGCTTCTCTTTCATTCAAATGTTTGCAATTAAGACTGAGAATAAAGGTTTTTTTGGCAAATCTTGGTGCAAATCTTGACTCCAGCTTTAAAAACACCACAATGTTCTTTAACACAATTTTTAAATTTAATTTTGCTTATCTGAAGCATATTTTAGGTTTGCATCTGATGCTTAAAAACGCTACTAAATAAATGACTTTATGTCTCCTCCCAGCATCAAACCAGAGAACTTGTGCTTGCTGGGCAAATGTGTAACCCACTACGCTATACAGCCACTTATTCAAAGCTTAGACTGATCAAGTTTAATGAGATTCAAACCTACAACTCTGAGCTTAATATCATGAGAATTGTTATATTGCCAGTGGCACACTCCTGCTGCCACAGACCTGATTGTGGCTGATTATGCTTTGGAAGGATTAAGGAGGATATCCAGAGCTGTGATGAAACATAAATATGGGGTCTGTTTAGCACAGGTAGTTAACACTGAAAATAAGCTGCAGGCTGATACAGATATGTGGATAAACTAACTTGGTTCTTGACGTGGAGGTCAAATAAAGATGCATAAGATGCTATCACTGCTCAAACGAATGAAAAACAGTTGACAACAGCTGTAATTCGCTTCAGTCATCAGACTGGAAAAGACCTCTTTTTGCTTAAAATTACGATCTATACAACTGTTTCCTCACATAACAAAAGAAGAGAACAACAACAATAATCATCACAAAAATGCTCTGGTCAGCAAGAATCAATACATGATTACAACACAAGCCCTCAGAGTAATTACCTTGCCTTGCTATAAAGAATTGCATGATTGAGAGTATATCATAATTATTTTTAATTTCCCCTGAAAATACTATTGCCCCGAGTCTGATTTGCAACATTGCAAACAAACTAATTAAAGCTAATGAATGTCAAATGAGCAGAGTGAAGCAATGAAGATCCCAAGTATTTCCACTCAGCTCACCACAGTGGAAACGCAACAGTGTAAATAAGGAGGAAACTATCAATCAGTTTTATATTTCTCTGTCAAATGATGCTTCTGTAATTACAGCAACATACCGACATTAAAGGAAGCAGAATCTTTCATTATTAGTCCTCCTAGACTATGGAGGCACGGCTGTGTCCAGCATTTGGTCTATGTTTCCATCCATAGTTAGCTCCAGTGCTAAAACTTTGGACTAATTTGCCTTGTGACATTCAGCACAAGTAAGAAAAATGCCTTGATTAGCTGGAACATAATGCTGTACAAATATGTTTTAGTCAGCCAAGAGAGATCAAAAGCATTCAATTTAAACTATACTCCATAAAGGCACTATACACACTTTATTTTTTTAAAAATGTGAATAATATCAACAATTAGCAATAAATAAGGCATTAAAAACAAATAAGATCAGTTAAATATTTTATGTTTTTAATCCTGAGTCACTTCAAAAACTCCGTTCATCTGCAGTGAGTTCACTCAGATAAGAAATTGACTCTGGGCAGCGTCTTGTCTGCTCTTTATCTCAGCTGTCAATGCCGGGTGAGTAGTGTCCATATTTCTTTATTCTGGAGGAGGTTGTAAAACTTTGTGAAAGGAGTCTGAGACAAGCTGACAAGTCAGTGAAGCTGACTTCTGACTGATGACAGCGATACTGAATACATCCTGAAATTTTATGTCAGTAAGTGCTGTTGTTAGCTGCTGTTAGAGAAACCTTCTGTGGGAATGGCCAAATTTATAAGACTGTGCTGATTAGGACAATAATGATCAGAAGGATTCTTTTGCATGTTCTCTCTGGATACTACGGCTTCCTCCCACAGATGTGCAGGTAGTGGAGTTAGGTTAAATGGCAATTCTAAATGGTCACTAGGTGTGAGTGTTGTCTCTCTGTGTTAGTCCTGAGACAGACTGGTGACCTGTCCTGGTTGTACCATCTCCTCACCTCTGAATGCTGGGATGAGCTCCAGCAGCCACTTAAATAAATTTGATATGTGAAAGAAAAGGGGGAGGGGTCGTTTACATTGTGATGAATTTTCTCCAGGTTGATTTTTATGATCCTGAAGTCCTACAAAAACCTCACAAAGAAGCTAAGAGAAAAAAATTCTACTGTCAGGAAAGCAACGAAATGAAAAACGCACATGTCATCATTGGTCTTTAGACATAATATGGCAAAAAAGAAAAAATACACACCGTATTTGTCCACCTAAATCCAAACTTGTATCTTTAAAACGTGTATGGCCATTTCTCAAGATTTCTACTGAAATTATGACCCAGCAGGCAAAATGACGTGCAGGCCAGGTCAAAATGCTCAAGCGTTCCCAGGAAAGCACTGAGAGAAGTTGGTGGATATTTGTGAAATAGAAGCTGTTGCTAAGTTACAGGAGTATTGAGCACAGTTTTTCTGGACTCTCGGGAGAGTACATCAGCAGTGGTCTCTGATAGCTACTCATTCAAGGTAGCCCCACATCCACGTGTAGTTCAAATACAATCACCGACACGGCATCATCGTCCGTCGCTCTCCTCAGCCTCAGGGTGCTCGCATTCTCAAATACAACAAAACATAAAGCAGCTGAAACTATAGATTTGGATGCTGCCACAGGGGATGGAGACAAGGCAGTAAACCTTGCGATGGGAAATCTGATGTTTAGATTCTGATTTAGAAAATTTTCCCAGGGGCCACTTCTATCTCATCGCTCCAGCTAGTTCTGGGGAAGGAAAGTAGATAAAAGTCTGTCTGCAGGGGACGAGGGAAATTAAAAGCTTGTTCGGAAACAGGTCAGGACCAGAAGGGATGGATGTAACAAGGCAGGTAAAGGAAGGAGGACAATGTGGACATCTGTTTTCAATTTCCACACATTACGAGCAACAGGCAATTCAATCAGATAGACAGAAACCCTGTTGCCACTGGAATTCTGCCAATATAGGACTGGTCTGCTTACATGCCCTCCTCTGTGCGCTTGGAGAGCGAGCAGCAGAGAATGGAAAGAGTGCTTTTCACTCCAGCAGCCTTAAACTCTAAGGGGGGAAAAAAAGCTCAGTAAACAAACCCAGGAAGTATCTCAGGAGCTCATGAGAAATCCCCCAACTTATGTTAAGAATGTTGAGTACAAGGTAAGTGGAACCAGCAACACATTGTATGTGAACACAGGCTAATAACAGTGTTCCTCATAAGTGATGTACAGAGGAGAGTAAGAAGGAACAGAAACAATCGTGCACGTCAAAGTTTTTTGGGTTTTTTACACCTTTTGTGGCTCCAGAGGGAACTATGTGAAGTGATAAAGTGTCTTAAGTGGCATCAGCTGGGGCTAAAAAATAATGCAAGTTTATTAAAAAAAAGAAAAATCATCAAATTTATCTATTTCTTGTGGCAGGATGGCAGCTCCTGGCTGCATTTACTGGCAAGTGCATAGCGAATGACAATTTCATTCCACCTTGTGTGCCAAGTTTTGATAATGTAGAGCAAAGAGCGGCACAACAAAAATCAACACTCAGTCTCGGCTGCATCTTTACATGAAGCACAATGATTTCTTTACTCAAACACTTTATACAACATCGCTGATTCATCCACACAAACACTTTTTATGTTCTATATCTTAGTGACAGTTGCATTGGGAGCAACTCAGGGTTCAGCTTCTTGTTCAAGGATACTTTGGCATGATTACTGGAGTAGCCAGGGATTGAACCACCAACGGCCCAATTAGTAGATAAGCTGGTTTACCTGTTCTAGTGTGTGAAATACACTGATAGAAAGAGTCCCATCATTTCCTCTTCCTTAGACGATGACTCTTACTGGATGAATATATAAAATCCACACTTAAATGTACTTAAATCACATTCAAACTCTTGTTTCTTTATTTTCCCTAAAAGAATTATATTCAGTCACTTCATTTTCGCTCCAGGTCCTCCACCTGCAGTGGCTCCACATCCCATGAGTCGGGCCAGCCCTGCAGTTTCAGAAACAATGACTTAACCGAACATGCATGCTGTCGCTCCCACACATAGGCTATCCTCAGGCAGGCATGTACACTCTAAAAAGTAATTCAGAGGTTTAGTAAATATCACTATAATTAAAAGTTAGATGACCTTGATTAAAACTCTGAATATCACTTAAGTGATTAGTTGAGTCTGATATACTGAAATAGATGTCTAAAAATGTAAGAGATGCTTTTGTGTTAAATTAAGGTATTTTATTTACATTTATTTCAGAGAAATAAAACTGTTTGAAACAGAGTCAAAACATTTAAGAGATTGGCATCTATACTTTTCAGTTGTCTTTTGGCGTCGCGGCACAACGTGTATGTTGGAGGAAACTGGACTTTTACCGATCAGTGAAAAAAATAAAAAAAAAATAATGAAAAGGTTGTTACATGTTCTTTTGTATGGGCGAAAGCCATAAACATAAGCTGTAAGTTGGGCTGACGCTGCTTGGGCCAAGTCTGTGGCTTTATACCATTTGGATGTCAAGGTTTTTATTGTCATCTAATATAAAAGGCCCACATCACTAACACCTAGCACTGTTTTTATACCAGTTAAAGCCATTTAGAAAATACACTTATACTGAGAGTAGCCTGATGCTAAGAGAAGAAAGTCCAGTCCTTATACCAAGCGGAGGAGATAAAGGTAAATACTCAAAGTACTTCATGAGGATTGATGTGTTAATTCTGAAATCAAGTTAACAAGATATTAGATATTAAATGCATATAGACACTGGGGGTTTTCGGGAGGAGCTGTGCTGCTCTCTTTCTTGGCCTTCAGACAACAATTCTGATGGCTAAAGATCCAAACGGGACAGGCAAAAAAACAAACAAACAAACAAACAAACAAACAAAAAAAAACCCCCCAAGATATTATAGTGCTTCATGCAGAAACAACATAATGATATCAAGCAAAGATTTAATGTTGGTTTTCTGCTGATTTTTTAGATTCTGGATACAAATATCAGCTCTAAATAATGACTATTTTCAATTTTAATTTAAAATCTGAAAAACTAAAGCTATGACGTAGATAAGAGAATGGAGAGCTTGTTACCAAGTAGCTTCACATTTCATGTGAAAAACACTTTTTTTGTGTGTCCATATCTTGAAATATGTGGGATAAAAGTAAGCTTACTCAGGTTCTTTGTTATGTCTACAGGAGGATGCTGTTGATGTCTGTGTTCAAGAAGCTTTGGCTGAGGAGGTGATGAAGACTTACCTGTTGCAAAACCGAGACGGGACAGTCAAACCTACTGATGTAGGGATGGTTATTTAGGGCAGGACTGTGCTCAGTAATCTCAGGGATCTCAGCAGAGCCTGTTGCTTTCAGGGACGTGCTCCTGTGCTCCAGATCTAAAATACCCCAAGAATCTCACATATACTTTTAAGGTATATCAAAAATGATTCCTAGAGTTGGATCCTGGATCCCTTTCAGTAAAGGTTCAGAAACTGAAAATCACCTCTTTGCATTGTAGATGGCAATATTTCACCAAATGCAAAAAATATGTTAATAATTTCCATCCATCCATTCGCTTCCGCTTATCCTTTTCAGGGTCGCGGGGGGCGCTGGAGCCTATCCCAGCTGTCATAGGGCGAAAGGCGGGGTACACCCTGGACAGGTCGCCAGTCTGTCGCAGGGCTAACACATAGGGACAGACAACCATTCACACTCACATTCACTCGCACATTCACACCTAGTGGCAATTTGGATTATCCAATTAACCTATCCCCACAAGCTGCATGTCTTTGGACGGTGGGAGGAAGCCGGAGTACCCGGAGAACCCACGCAAACACGGGGAGAACATGCAAACTCCACACAGAAAGACCCCGGCCTGATGGTGGAATTGAACTCAGGACCTTCTTGCTGTGCGGCAACAGTGCTAACCACCGTGCCACCGTGCTGCTAAAATTCATATGCAATATAATTTGAAGCATGTGCGGTAACGATATATATCACGATATATTCTTTTCTTCTGTATAACGTGTTTTCCGCACTATAAGGCACACTTAAAATCCTTTAATTTTCTCAAAAATCGAGAGTGCGCCTTATGTATGAATTCTGGTTGTGCTTACTGACCTCGAACCGATTTTGGCGTGCAGAAATCTGTTAAAAAATGTTTTAGTACAACTTTGGTAAGCCGCACTGCTTGATGGATTGTCAGAGCATTACGGCTGCCGTAGTGAGGAGCTTCGCGGAGTAATCTGGGTCCAAAACTCCTGTTCAGGTCCCAAAGTCAAACGAACACTAAGAGTTAAAAACGGTCTAAATTCTTTCATCTTTAATTAAATCATCAGCGAGGCTGCTTTACCAGGTGTAACAACTAAGTTTAACATCAAGGCATCCATGAAAACAGAATTTATTAAATTTAACGGAGTTAGAAGTTAACAGGAAGTTAGCTCGCTAGTTTCCACCTAAACATTTCATACCATGTTCTGACTGAGAGATTTTTGAAACTAATTCAAACGTTCAGCTCTGCTACCACTTCCAACATAAATGAAGACAGAAAACTAAACAGCAGTGGCGTTTGCAGGGTTACTGAAGTTGGACTACCTCGTATATAATGTTGTGCTACGTGATTGCTAGCAACACAGCTATGTTAGCATAACATTAGCACAGTGAAGCTGGAGGATGAACGCCAACTTTTTTTCCACTCGACAAAAGTTAACGTGAGGGATTCTGGTGGTCAGGGACAAATGCAATCGCATAGCAGGATGCTATACACAGGCCAAACTTCAGTCAGGAGAACAATTGAGATCATCCACAATACGAGGTTAGTTATTATTATACTGCAACAACATGGGACTAGAACAGCTGCGAGAGAATTCAACATTAATGAATCAATGTTACGGAAGTGGAGGAAGTGCAGTTTTTGGCTTTCCCCATATTTCAAAAGTGTTTCATCTCTTTGCTATGACTGTCGGCATAATTTGCAGATGATAATGGTTTTAGCCACTGCTTTCGGCCAAAACAGGCACAGCTCGATGACATCATCAACATGCGCTATCGCATATAGTCAAAATCTCTATCATTGGCCAAATTTATACCGTTTCTATCATATATCGTTTATATTGCCCATCCCTAATCACGGGACTTCTTAAATGGACGGGCATATTCATCAAAAGGTTTAGTTATTTAGTCATCTTTGGACCATGTTTTAAAAAAGCAAAGGTAATTGTACTAAAAACGAACAATAACCTGAAAGTTGTTTGTCATGCAGGTCATTAGCCTGAGGGAGGGTCTGAGCTCGTCCTTGTGTCATGATGGTTATTGTGTAACTTACTTGGGGATAAAAAAAAACAAACCCATGAGCCTTTTTTATTGTTTTGTTGATTTTGTTTTATAATCTAAGCTCTAGTATGATTTTTGTGTTTGCTGTCCTACTTGGCCATTTTTCCTTCAAGTGGGAGAGGGATAAGATTTTTTTTTTCTTTTTAGTTTTTGCACTTCACTACAAGAGCTTTACTTTCAAGACAGCTTTTAGTCAAATTCACACTAAAATGATTGTTTTTCTGTATTCAAAAGCAATTTCAAAACAGTAAGAATCTGTGATCAGCATGTTTCCTTTTCAAAACATGCATCTATAGTTAAACGTTATTGCCATGTCTTATTATTTTACTGGTGTTCGCTGTTAGGTCACCTTCAATGATATGAAGCATCGTTGTTGACTTTTTAAGCTATATGCATAATCCAGTTCAGTCCGAAGCTTTTGCCATCCTGGTAATGTCACGTGGCCGCAGTAGAAAAAACAAAAATTTACAAAACATCAGCAAATTAGGAACTATTTTCTATTTTCAGCATCGTGACATCAACATATACAACAACCATAACACTTAAAATTTCACAGATAAAATGTTCCTGGGGATGCTGAATTTTGATAATTGTCTCACAACATTAACAAAGGAGCACATAAGTTACAAGGTAGAGAAAACGAGTCTTAGCCTGACCAACCTTTTTTTGTTGTTGTTGTTTTTTGCATTTCGAACATGGTAAATGGACTGACTCTACTCTGGTTCTTTTCTACTCTATCTGAGCACTCAAAGCGCTTTATACAACGAATTCATTCACCCAATCACACCCATTCACCCAAGCACTTTTTCTAAACTGTTTAGCAGTCAGTGTTGGGAAGGTTACTTTTAAAATGTATTCCATTACAGAATACAGAATACATGCCCCAAAATGTATTCTGTAACGTATTCCGTTACGTTACTCAATGACAGTAACGTATTC
Organism: Haplochromis burtoni; assembly: GCF_018398535.1. NCBI lineage: Eukaryota > Metazoa > Chordata > Actinopteri > Cichliformes > Cichlidae > Haplochromis > Haplochromis burtoni. The sequence goes on along the minus strand of NW_024582636.1, from coordinate 231,779 downwards.
TGAATACTTTGGATTACTTAATATATTATCATGCTTTTTACAACAACGTGAATGTACTATTGCTGTGTGATTTATTACTATTACTGAAGGTCCGCGACTCCGAACTGTAGTAAAGGGACCTCTGACTAATACGGCGGGGTCCCTGTCGGCTCGTAGCCGAAAAATAGCTTTACTTTGTTGTGTGGGTCAACTTTTCTTGCGAGAGACAGAGAGAGGCGTTGAAAGGCTGCTCCAACGGAACTTATTGTTTTCGGAGGAAAACACGAACACGGTGTACAGTCGAGTCTTAATAGCTTACTTACAACTGGGCTCGTCAGGCACTCTTCTTGGCTGCAGTGGTTATTATTATATTTACATGCTTCCAGCTCCCGTTTTTCCTCGATGACAACTCGTACCTTTCCACTCCCCTTTTTCTCCCTCCTCGCGCTCACAGACCCATAACGTGTATGGCAGTCCATTCTCCCTGCAGCACGGACTACACTGCCCATGATGCTACATTCTTTAGAGCTATGCTTGTAGCATTCTGCCTGTTAGCTTAGCACAACAACAACAACGAAAAGGCGCTCTCTCACCCAGGAAACACACAGTCGCAGAGAGAGAGAGAGAGCGTCGCCCTGTAACCATGGCAACCGTAACGCTGCCGCCTGGAACAACAGAACGTAGCTGTCAAACAAAACCCAAACAGTCCTGACCCGCGACAAAATGAAACAGGAAAGTACCGCAGTGTAATCCATTTATTTCAACAAAGTAACTGTATTCTAAATACCACCTTTTTAAACGGTAACTGTAACGGAATACAGTTACTCATATTTTGTATTTTAAATACGTAACGGCGGTACATGTATTCCGTTACTCCCCAACACTGCTGTTTAGTGCTTATTGTCTAACATTCATACACATCCACACTCTGATGAATGCATCGGTGAGCAACATGGGGTTAGTATCTTGCCCAAGGACATTTGCCATGCAGACTGGTGGAGCCTGGGATTCAACCGCCAACCTTCCGGTTAGTAGCTGACCTGCTCTACCACCTAAGCTACGGCCACCCCGAACATATGGCTCAGAACACTCATGACACATTTTTAGGCACGGTCACACTACTGCAAGTTTTTTTTTTTATATTTTTCCCGTGTATATATTATATTTTCTTGTTTTCTGTATGTTCTTTTTCTTCAGTTTGCACTGAGTTCCTTTGAACGTCATATGTTGGTCATAACACAGGCACATTTTCACAAGCTCATTGGCAACAATTAGCCAGTTTAAACAGCCAACAGTTTTATCTTACATGCAAGTTGAGATTCCCAGTCATATTTAACAGCGTCTGATGGCGGGACATGCTGGAACTATTTTTATATTAAATGAGTCTGGCTGTCAGTTACCTTTACCAAGCATTTCAGTATTATCTGCTCAATTTTTATGTGGTTTTCACTAACACTTAATTTCCTAATTTTTAGTTATACTTACTCAAGTTTATGTGGTACTACTACTAATTATTCACGTTAACTTAATTAGTTTTAGTTGTAGTTATTCGACTAATAAAGTATATTTAAGAGATTTGACTGGTTTCCAATCTATTTAATATTTTTGAATGAAAAACTGTTGGCATGTCCAGTCCAAAAAGGCTAGGCAGCGCCTGTATCATCTCCGACAACTGAGGAAGTTCAGGGTCTCTCCAGGGATCCTCAGGACTTTCTATACAGGTACTGTGGAGAGCATCCTCACACAGAACATCACATCCTGGTACAGGAACAGCTGTGTCAAGGATAAAAAAAAGCCCTTCAGAGAGTGACCCGTACTGCAGAACACTGCTGAAGTAGGGCTGGGCGATATGACCCAAAATTCATATCTCGATATTTTTTAGCTGGATGGCGATATAAGATATATATCTCGATTTTTTTTTTTAAGCCATAAGTTAAGAACAAAAAGAGAGTTCTTAGTCACACTGTGTCCCAGATGTCACACGGGCACTTTTATTTACATACAGCGTAGATGTACATGAAGAAATTACTCAAAAATAAATTATCAGCATTTATTAAATAATCATGGTCCATAAATAAAAGAAAACAATGTTGTTTTTGTGCATAACAAAAAGCTCACAATTGTGCAGTCAAAATGTAAACTAATAGACGCTGAGCGTAATAACAAAGACACAGATTTCATTTCACAGCTGCACCACGTCTCTGAACAGGTGCCATTTGTGGTCCTTATACACACACAGTACGTATCACTCCGCGAGGCTCCTCCTCGGTAGCCGTAATCCTCCGACAATCCATCAAGTGGTGCAGCTCCGTAGCTTAGCAAAGTCATATTAAAACATTTTTTGACAGATTGCCGAGCGCTGTGTACCATATAAAATCGGTTCGCGGTCAGTAAGCACAACCAGAATTCATACATAAGACGCACTGTCGATTTTTGAGAAAATGAAAGGATTTTAGGCCGTGCAGCCCCTCCGGACTGCATGTCGTTAGCGCGGTTAGCTCGTTAGCGCGGTTAGCTCGCTAACACGTTGACGCCGTCCAGCCCCACGCACGGTAACTCGCTAACGGAGATTTTCCGCTTTCATCTTGTCATTGCCTGCAGGTGAAGCTATGGGGGAGGGGGAGTTGTGTTCAGTGAAGGAGAGGCGAGGCCGAGTAACGTTGCGTAGAGACAAAAGTGGACGAAAGAGAGGCAAACCTGCGGCTCCACAAGTATAATTATAACGTAACATAGACTATATCGATATTGTCACATCTTATATCTCGTATGAAAATATATCGATATTTTTAAAAAACTCGATATATCGCCCAGCCCTATGCTGAAGGGCTGCTCCCCCCTCCCTACAGGACATTTACACCAGGAGATGCTGGACTAGAGCAGCTCAGATATTGGAGGACCTGTCACATCCCAGCAATAAACTGTTCCAGCTTCTGCAATCAGGCAGAAGGTTCCACACCATAGAGGCTCAAGAGGAGCCTGATCGTTCTGGCTTCACTACTGCACAAGACACTTTAACACACTACTACACAATGTACATTCTCAGATTTCGAACTTGTGTTGCACTCGTATAACTATGCACGTGACAAATAAAGAATCTTGAATCTTGTTGCAGAGATTTTAAGCAAATGTTAGTTTCTTTTTACAGTGTAGTCACGGCTGCTCAAGAAAGTTTTGCAATTTATTTTCATTTTGTCAGCTGTCTGAGATAACAACACCATCATTCTACTATTGAGCAATCCCCTCGCTTTCATCTTAAAAGTTTAGTCACTGCTAACCAGCTCATTTCTGTCTTTCCCCTTCTAGTGTTTCCCTACGGGCAGGCTGTTCAGACTGCTGTTGCAGCACTGCTCAGTGTCATTCAGTCTCCCATGGCATACTGGGATGGACTTTGGCAATGATGTCCTGAAATACATCTGGTGACAGAAGTTCTTGCTCTGCTTTGGAGATCCGCTGTGAGCTGGAGGGCCGCTCTCACCAGAACACACACATAACATTACCAGCTGCCACCTAGTAGTGATGAAACTTATCCAAGGGATGAATACCTTATTGGACAGGCAGCAAATTTCTGTTCTGGTATTTATTGTCATAAAGCAAATATTGTGCACCTCTATTTACACGCCCCCTGCTTTTCTACATCCACACATATAATCTAATTTGGCCAAATGCATTTCAATTCCACCCGGCTCCGCTATCTAGCACCACCAGAGTTTGAACAGCATTGTGTTCGCTCGACCAAACAAGCCATACCACACATACACACTTCACAATGAATGGATGATAAAAATCAACATCACCCTGGCCGCGCAGACTTGTGGGTTTTCTGGCACCACAATGTCCACACATGAAATCGAGCATTAGAAAAGATTACAAGATTGACTCGCCGTTTTTTTGTTGTTGTTTTGTTTTTTAAAAACTGCCTGCAAAAAAAATCCAGAAGACTCAGAAACCCGATTATCTGAGGATCTCACAGCACTCGTTCCACTCAGCAGAGAGCTGGCTCCTGTATAAACAGGAGAGAACAGATTTACTAAAAACAACAGCGTGGCAAGGAAAGAACAGCAAATACAGCAGCTCGTTCCCACACACTCACATCAGCACATCAAATGACAATGTTGCTTTTTGAGAAAACACAAACCTGCGGGGTCACATGCCACAGACACAAAAAAAACTAATAAATCAGTCTGAGTTTTGCATATAAGCAAAAATTAGATTCCAAAAAGAAATAAAGGGCATAAAAGAGTTCATCCTTTCTGGTGTTTGTGATAGCCGTGGTGGGGAGTTTACAGGGCTGCTCATGTGAGATCATGGTACTCAAACTAAATGTTCTCCTTCCAAATTAGGATAAACCACTGATGGCCCACATACAGTCAAGGACATTTCCTTTTCCGTTTTTTTCTGGATCACCCTCCTAAATGTATCATAATCTACCCTCTATCAGGATTTGTCTTCTTTTTTTTCCTGAACAATTTATGGGTATATCGACACCAGATTGCTGAAAATGTCATTTGAAAACCGTGGGCGTGACAACATCAGCCACCACTGTTCTGATTTCAGGCTTTACACAAGATTTCAGAACCTGGTCAACAGGATTTGCACCTGGACCCACAAATGGCGTGGCTGCATTGCATTTGGGCTTAGTCATGGCTGATGGAGAGGATCCGTGGCTAATCTAACAGGTGTGGCAATCTCAATCTCTCCCGAGTCTTGATGCTTCAGGTTTCTTTCTGACACACCGCCGTCTCTGATGTGTGCATCTTGTTTGTTAACCACTTGAACAAGAACCTGCTTCAAGACTTATCAAAAGCTTCCACTGAACATTGCAAACTCAGTGAAGAAAGTGGCGCTGTCGACACTGCAATGCTACAAGGAGACACAACATATAAAGCTCTATTAATAGTGAATGCACACTATAGCTGACGATTAATGTGCATATTTGTAGAGAACGGATTCTTTTGATAGAGGTTTGGTAGAGAAAAGGCGAAAACGGGTTTTCTGTAACATCCCTAATTTTGTCGTTGCTACAAACAGACTCAAAAAATATATGAAACATGCAGCAAATCATAGCCTGTGCTGTGCCTACTTGGTAATCCTGTCATAACAGCAGCCTCAAACCTTTGAAGAGGCACTCGTCAGCTTGGGTGGAGCCTAAGCTGGCATAGGTAACGCACTGGTTCTTTAAAGGAAAATTATAAACCAGATTCATCTGACCAGTTCATTGTGGTCTTTATGGACGATGGCACAGGAAACTGTTACCACATAAAACCCTGTTACCCATAAAACCAAAGTTAAATAACGAAGGAATGCATTGATTAGGAAACTATTTAAACAAAATAATTAATTGGAAACAGTTTAAAGGCAATCCATCAAGTATTAAAAAGGAATATATAGTGCAAAATTCTTGAGCCACCCCTCGTGTCTTTATGTTTTTCCTCCAAGCAGCCAGACTTTCTTGTCATTTTTTAAAGTGGTCTTCATTTTGACATTGGCTACTTATTCACTCATTTTCAGTCCAGTCCTTGCACCTGACCATTTCCAAAGGAAAGACTATTTGTTGATCCACTTAACACTGACTTGTGAATCATTCAAGCATAAAAAAGGCATTAAACTCAAGGGATGAACCAGTCTTGTGTCTGCACATAACAGCCACCTTAGCAAAGAATCAATTTTATGGAAAATGCCAAAGATAACATAGTTTGATATGCATAAAATAGTATTTTTGCACCAACAAGATAAAAGAGCAAAGCAAAATTAGCTTAAAATGTTGCAACTCCCATGGTGTGTAGTGTGTTCTTAAGGATTTTGAAGAAATTGGACAAGTGGAGGACAAAAGAAGACGTGAGCTGGAGATGGACCCCTTGTCTCTTCTCCTAGATCTGTGTAATCTGCATATGAAGGATGGATGTCACAGAAAAACTATTTATTCCGCTGGAATAAAAAACATTTTATTCCAGCGGGTTTCTGGTAAAGCCCCTAATAAGCATGGATTAAAATAACAACAGAACATCTCCCCTTGGACTTTCTTGTGTTATACATTCAAAAACATGCACTTTTTCCCCCCCCCATAGCCGTAAAAGGTTGATGCGGTATTGTTGTCACCCTGCCGGGCAGGCAGGCAGGCAGCATGGACACCCAAGTTTGTGATTGGAATAACTCAAGAACAAAGTGACATAGGGCTTTCTTATCATAGGTGTATGCACTAAAAATGTTGGACGAGTTTGAATCTCATTACTTCGACATCACGCATCAGAGGTCAAATTTTCTGAAAATCTTGTCAAAGCGATAACTGAAGACGTATCTGCTATTCTATCCAGTACTTTTCACTGATGGAGCAAATGCCTCTCTTTATTCCAGACTCATAAGCAGCTGCTCACTGTTCTGTTGTGATGTTGGGTTTAAATCCAATAAAAACTACAAAACAAAAAAAGGTGTTTGAAGGATGCATTGTTTAAATGGATAGGATTTCACCTGCGCAGCATACGTTGAAAATGTTGTATATTTTGTTTCATATCTACCCAATACTTTCAGTTCATGGAGCTATGCTGCTGCACATTGTAGTTTATTGTCATCCTTCTGAAATAAGGAAGCTCAAATCTGGGTGGCAGTACATATGTGGCTCCAAAATAAATAAACAAACTGCATGCTTATCTTACTATTAAACTTTGCAGTCTATTGCAGTCCCATCACAGCTTATTTGAAATATATTGCTGGCATCAAATTTCATGTGAGCACATATTTAACTTTTTTAAAAACTGCATTCTCCTTTTATGATACAATTTAAGCAATCCATCTTTATGCAATCAATGTCATCCTTTGAGTTACAGTATAGTTTAAAATGGAAGTGCACACTATAACATAAAGATTTCCTCATTATGGAACATGCCCCAACTATTAAAGTGGCCTCTAAAAAAAGTAATCCACAAATTTACTGTAGTTCAGGATTTAAGGATGAATCCCTGTGGAGGTTCTTCAGCTATAAATAGGCATCTTTCTCCATATAAACTCTGACATCTTTATAGGAGCGCTGACTGTACATGAGCTATGATGTTTAAGCAGCACACAGCCTTGTAAAGAAAAAAAAAACAGTAAATGGGTTAACAACAAAAGGCAACATGCGAACACGTAACAGAGAGCAGGTAGGAGTTAATAGAGCTTAGTAGTCAACACAATTAAGTGTGCCTTTAAATAATGGTGGAAAATTAAACTCATTTGCACGAGTGCATTTATTACAGATAAAGTCCACCAGCCAAATGTGGACAAATGTGTTGAACGCAATACTGACGTTGTAAAAAATATATATAATAATAATAATAATAATAATAATAATATCATCCATCCATCCCACATTTGTCCAAGTGGGATAATAATACCAGCAGCGGAATTTGGATGTTATGGGAAACATGGAAGCTCAGCAGAACAATAAAACAAGATCCCCTGAAACTATCAGCTGTAAGCTTATTAAGAGGCCAGATGATGTAAAACAAACAATCTGAAATCAGTTTTTCCAAAGCTAAGCCCAAACACTTTTTTCCTTCCCTTCTGTTAAACAGCTTTGATTTCAGGTGTTTAAGCTGCACATTAATTCTTTATAACTTCATTAGTCCTAAATATGCAATAGCTCTGCGGTTAGAAAAGTGTTTTCAGTGTTTTACTAATTATATCATGTTCAAATGTTTGATAAACATCCTCTGCACAGGATGTTTATCAGACTGTTATATGAATGCTATATGTCAATAAACAGGGGTTAACTCCATCCTCGCAAACCCACTGTGATCAAGTTTAGTAAGAGCTAAAATGGCAAGACTAAAATACGGAATATTCAGGTATGTGTCATAATGAAACAGAACAATGAAATGCAATAAATTTGGATATCGTAATAACAAAGGATCACGATTTCTCTTCTTTTAATTCATAACTGTCCAGGTGTCAGACTTTTTCTGATAGTATTTGGCATTAAACCAGGCTCTTTGCGCACTGTTAGTTTTGCTGAACAAATGAGATTTTATGAGGCAAGTGAAAACAGAGAATTCTAACTGCAAAAGGAAAAAGCTGGCTGTATAGCTATACTTGTGCTGAGCCCACAGTTGCTGGCACCACTGAAAAGCAACAAGCCAGCTGCTGTTTCCGTGCCAACCAGTGGCTTCGCTCAGACTGAAGTGTTTGTCTAACCAATCACCAGCTCAACTTGTCAATTAAGTCATTCGGTGTTGGAAAGACAACCAGAAACCACAAAAAAGAGAAAGGAAAAATATTTCAAGTAAACACGTTTCACTTTTTTGTTTGTTTGTTTTTTCGCATCTAGGAGTTTCCTGACTCTGACTTAACCACAAAGCCCCCCACACAGGCACTTTGGTTAACATAATAAACTTGCGGTCTCAGATGCTTCAGATAATCTAGATCAGATCACAGCTGAAGGCAGAAGTGTTTACACCCTTTTAATGGCCACACTCAAAGACCCTCTCTGATCTTTGATTGTCTTGGTAGATCTGACATGAAGAGTCACACACTTTGGACAATCTGTCCTTGAGAGCTCACACAGAAGTGATTTAAGTGGCTTTGAAAAGGGTCCCCCATTTTTTCCCCATCAGAGAGACTGTGCTTGCCACTGTGTGTGTGTGACATTTATTATCCTACAATTTCTATTACTTCTCTATCACTTTTGTTCACTTGATCGTGAGAGAAACGTTCAGCACCGGGATGCTTTGAACAAATGTGTGTAATGTGCGTTATTGCGCGCAACGCGTGGCTTCACATCTCTGCGCAGACGTTTAAAAACAGAGCGCATTCTTCGACGTACCTGTTTCCACAGAAAGCTGTCCGTTTCGTTTAACATCCAAGAAATGGCCACGTGGATGGCGGAAAGAATAACTCCAGTGATGACCGCAGCTCGCATCCTGACGGGAAGCAGAGTGTAGATGACATGGATGAAGAACACGGTCCACCAGATCCCCTCCGAGGCACTTCTGGGCTGTACGAGCAGTACTCCGATCACCTGGATCACCAACACCATCAGGATGACCACATAGCACACGACCCACATGTGGTCCTGGTGAAATCCGTTCCTGTTGCAGATTACCATGAGCACGAGCGTGAGGAAGATGGCCACAGAAAATACCACCACGTACGTTACGCTCGGTCCCGATCTCCCACCGGAGCAGTGAAAGCCCAACATGACCGTGTACACCAGCACAAGTACGCCCATGAGCATAGTCAAGCTGCTCTGGTTGAGACGGAAAAAGTAGCGCTGGTAGAGCCGCTCCAACTTCTCCGACTGGAATTTTTTGGATTTGAAAATGTGCATGACGCTGGTGCAGCACGCCACGAAGGAAAAGTTTACTTCGGGCATGACCTCTTCCTCGTCGGTCCTCGGCTTGGCTCTCCGCTCTTCCAGACCCAGCTCCACGGACTTGGGTCTCACCTCGCCGTCTGGACGTTTAGAGGACGCGCGGTTGTTGTCTCGGCTCTCCTCTCCATGGTCCTGCCAAGCCGACCTGGACCTGAAGCTGACCCTGCTGACGGTCGTGGAGGCTCGCCCGGGCGGCCGGTGGTCCAGATCATCCTCCTCCGTCCACCGGCTGTTGGTCCGGGTGAGCTTCCTGCGCGGAGATCTTGCTGAGTATGGGCACCCGTTGGCCACAGACTGAGACTCTCCCCAAGCTGATCTGTGCTCGGTCCCTCCCCTCAACCCGGGAGCACCGACTCCGGGTGGGCTGACACTGTTTGATCTGGACATAGTGGAAAAGTAGATGCAGTGACAGAATGTTATCTAAACAAATAGCCTATAGGAGACAGGGGAGGGAAAAAGAAGTTTGTTCCACTTAAAAGAGGGAAGGGAACTATTTAGTCCCAAGGATGAGTCGCATTAAATGTCTTTTATTAGCTGAACTTTCCATAGCTGATCACGCTTCAGACAGCCCGGGGGCTTTGACTGTAAAATGTAAAGTTAGCAGTCAGTTTAATCGCCACTTTCAGAAGCAAACAGTCGTCCTTAAAAGCCTTTACAAATAAAATGAAATCACCAAAAGCAATAGCCGAGAATAGCGAAAAGCTCTGGGAATTAAAAAAAACAATTGAACATGCGCAAAAAGTCACAGGGGAGCCACGAGAGGAGGGAACATTAGATCCAGGTGGATTTGGCTCTACATCATTGGGCCCAATTAGCCATCATCCACGGAGGTTGCAGGGCACGCGCTGCAAATGGAATAAAACCATTACACAACTCGGATAGTTCCCCAGAGATCATAGTGCAAGCAGCAGCATCAATTGGCCAATTCCAATCCGTTATATGTGCAGCCACGTTTCCTGTATCCTTGTCAGCGGTTTGCAGGCGGAAAAGACGGAGGTGGGATGCCATATGAAGGTGAATGCCATGGTGACGGCTCTGATCACGTCCACTCAAATCCTGATGCACCTGTACTGAGCGAACATTGAAGCCTGCTCGGCAGCGGCGGGGGAGCCTCACGTTTGGCCAAAAATCAGCATCACGATTCTCTCACACTTGCACTGAGCAGAGAGGAGAAGTCAGCCGCTCCTCCTCCTTCTCCTCATCTGACAGCCACAAAAGACAGCTTCTCCGTCCATGGTTAAAAAAACCCCAAAAACAAACCCGCGTTACCGCACTGTTCAATTCACCGTCAGCCGCTGCGCCAAATCAATGTCCAACAGCTGCCCATCACTGTTCAAATCCCTGAAGAGCGACCCCCCCACCCCCGACTTGGTTTGCAGCGACACTCCTCCTGCGCACGGCCATTTCGCAAAGTGACTAACCGGTGCAAAAGTGCGCTCCCGGCGCCTCGGACAATACACTCGGTGTGCGTTTGGAGCGTGGCATCATAACATATTTACCGCTGATTGCTGCTTTAATGGTCATTCAACCAAGTTTGCTTCCTTTGATCCGCCTCTCCGGCCCGCTTCCATTGGAAAAGAAAAGGGGTGAGTCACGCTTTGACGCGCTTTCATTGGATGACAGCTCGGTCAATCCAAATCAGATTCTGCGCGACCCCCGGGCGCTTTCGATGAATGGGCGGGACTGCGCTCACAGCTGGATAGCCCGCATGGCACACCCCACACGTACCTTACAGCATGGGTTGAATTTTATCTCAGTGACCCCCCAGCAGGTTGCCAGTTCCAAACTGCGTCCCCCTACTCCAGTAACACAGAGATTTGTTCATCTCCAGCTGCCCGCGATCTATAGCAGGTTGAGAGACATTAGTCAGGACAGAGAGCACTAAAGGGGTTTAACAGAAAGAGGTTTTAAAACCTTGTTTAGGGGGGCGGCAACCAATCTTCATAAGCCCTTTATATTTAATGAGATTTGACTGGTGATTCAATACATGTGGTTTTTGTTTCTCGGTGACAATTACATTCAAATGTAACTTATACTTCAACTTAACTGTAAAAGTTCCCAGAGGCGTTTCAACATGACCGCCGATGTTGCCAGAATTCTCTTTAAAACAACTTCACTCATATCCTCACATTGTTCTTGCTCAAAAAAGTAAAATTGTCCTTTTCTAGACCGAAGTACATGCTCATTACATAAATAATGTATTTTTCTTTATTTATATTTTGGTCCAGTCTGATTTTGTTTTAAGTCATGGCTTTTATTGTGAAGCGTTTTTGTTCTACAGCCTAAATATTGTTTAGTTAACAGATTTAGTCATTTACAGGCTCACACTGGATTTGATCCACTTGTAATGGGATTTTCTTTATATCATCCTGACATTACTGTCTGCCCTTCATTTTACCGCACAGGTATGCCCTGTTGTCTTTCAGCTCTTCCACTTTAAAGCCTGCAAATGTCTCTGCTGCCATTTACACATGGGGAAAAGAAAACTGTGTGTTAATGAATGTACTGGGAGCATGTGACAGGGAGCCTCATGTGTTTGCTGTGACCGGCTCACCTCCAGCTGAATTCCCTTTGCCCTTTCTGGAATTCTTTCGCTGTTAACGGAGAGAACAGTGGATTCTATTCAGCGCTGTCCTCATCAAATGAAAAGAGACTCAGATATAAATCTGATACAAAATAATCTCAATCCGAGTTGTGCAACTGATTTTCTCAACTTGTCTTATGACTCCTTGTTCTGCTTCCTTGTTGCTCTCTTGCACATACCTAGCACAGCACAGAGAGAAAAGCAACCATATTCAGTTCCTGCAAAGAGCCTGTGTTTGTGGGTTTATTTAGGGACTATTGCTGATCTCCTTTTTTTTCTCACCTTCTCAGAATTGCATTCATGAACGTGTACTGCACGTGCTGTGTCATTCAGCTTCACCACATTTCAGAGAAAACCATCCTACCTTTTACAAGTAACTCCACACCTGCATTTCATGCCCAAAATGTATGCGGACACCCAAGCTGTATTTCATGTGATTGCTATTTACCCCATAACAGGTGCTCATTATTAGCCCTGGATATCTCGCTTCTGATCATTTATCTCTACCCCTCCTCTTCACATCCTCTCTCAGCCCATACACAAATCTCCTCTTTGGCCTTTCTCTTTTCCTTTTTGCTTCACCATCTTCAATATCCTTGTTTAACCTACTAATCCTGCCCATCCGCATTGCTCCCAGCCCAAATCTCAGCATCTTTGTCCCAGCTGCTTCCAGCTCTACCTGCCTTTTCATCAGTGGCACCCTCCCCAACTCGTCTAGCTGGATAACTAACTCCCTCTCACTCCCACTGGTACAAATCACTCCTATTCTTCACTCCTGACTCCTCAGTCTCCTCCCCATCCAGCTTGGACTCTTTTCTTCATTTGTCCTCAGCACCCACCTTGACATTTAAAGTCAACCAGATTAACCACCACTAGTCCAACTACCTTGCCTCCCTCTCATGTATGCTCCCATTCCCATTAGGGTTTTCATTCCTATTCTCTCCACCTGCTCCATACCTGCAGCCAGAGTCTCTCTTATTTTCTCCCAACTCTCCCTGCAGTCCATCTGCATCTACATAGGAATTCTATTGCCATCAGTTTTAGACGTCTCTCCTCTATAGGCATTTAGACAGACTTTTAATTGAAATGGTATGAAACAGAGTCCAATCTATACAAAGTGTGTGAGGAATGGCTTTCATATTTTACATAGTGTATTTTTACCTATAAAATACATGATCAACTTAGGAACAATAAGAACTTCTCTTAACAAGTATAAGGTCACTAAAACACTGAATTAAAATTAAATCTCTGGCTTAAAAGATGGAATATAATGTGCATAACTAATGCTTTATATTGCTTACATTTTGGGGTAAAAATTGCCAGATGCCCTTCTTCATGCAAAGGGGCTTGTGTCAGGTAGTTTTGCTTTTACTTCAGAAAAAAATGCAAACATATTTTTCGCTGTTGTCCGGGTTGGCTAAGATGTTGCTGAAAAGCATCCCAATCAGTTAAAAACTGGAAACTCTGCTAACCCTTCTCACAGCAGGGCCTTCAAGCACAGAACTGTTTGCTAGTGGCTGCTTCTTTATACGAATACAAATCAAGCCAAGTTTGTGCAAACTATGGCCAGTGCATTTGAATCATTTTGATTTACAAATTTCCACAGCCTGTGCGTGTCAATGTTCCCTGTTATTTTATCTGATATTACAGAGCTTTCAACTCCAAGTTACCCTGGCTGAGTCATCCAACATTATCGATTGTTCCAGTTAAAGCCAAATGTCTTAATTTGAAATGAAATTAGCAATGCTCTTAATCCTCTGAAGAGCAAACAAATAACCGAGAAGTTGCAGTTAAATCGTGGCTAATAATATACAGTTAGAATATCCACATTCATTTCACAGTGATTACAACCACACACACACACACATTTGTGTTTGTGGCTGATGTGACACAGAACACTACTGCCATCGCCTGAGCGTGAAATTGAACATTTTACACAGCGTGGGCGAAGGCGTAGCCACACTCATACTAAGAAACAATTTTTTTTAAATGAAAACCTATTGTTTCAAGGCTCCAATAACCCTGTGACCCTCAACTGGATTAATGGTTAAGAAAATTAATGGACGGGTGTGTTTTTGTCTTTCATTTAAATCCAGAGTAGTTACTGAGATATTTTACATGCAGAACTTTTACTTGCTTTTCTCTTTCTTTTCTTTTTCTTTTTTTTTTTTAACTCTCACCTCTCACCCTCACTGGCAGCTCTTCAGATGTTATATCATAGCCAATTAAATCTGAACTGAAAAGCACAACTCAACTTGTAAGCCAAAACAGCCTTTCAAGTATTCAGGTAGTTTCAGTTTCACCATGACAACTGTGCAAATTCAATTGGGATCTTTTGATACTTTATGACTCCATTCTCAGCCACCAAATAGACAGTGAGAAGGCACTATCATGTTTAAGGGGAAAAATCAGTGAAGTCCTCATGTGTGTGAATTTCCAATAGAGACGGACAAAAGTAAGGGTGATGAGAAAGAAACGAGAGAGAAATGAGTCACCCAGGACATGCAGCTAGCAGAGGGATGACTCTAACCTGATCCCGGTGCACTGAATTACTGCCACGGCTTGTTCAGCAGCACAAAGAAGAATAATCAAAACTCAACCCTGTTTCAATTAGAGGCAGCGTTTGAGGCAGCAGAAAACCAGCCTCGGTGAGCAGCAGCACTGATCCACTGAATCGGTTATTATGTGCTGTGCTGATGCTTTGCTGAACATCATAACGCCCACATAAACCATTCGCTGTTGTCTAAAATAACGTCAGTTATTTCAGACTTACAGGGGATGTGTCGGCTGAATTGAGTAAAGACGCAGAACGACACAAAGATACTGTGTCGTGAAGAAGTGACACCGCGGTGAAGAGGCCCTCACCCACAGGAGGAGAATTCAGTCTGCGCTGGTTTCTCTGTCTCTCTTTTCCTCGGAAAGGAGAAAATGAGGAGGACTGCAGTGTTGTGTGACTCATCCTGGTGTAGAGAGCAGCCTTTACAGTCTCACCTGTACGAACACACGCACACACACAAACACACAGCCCTACATATACAGTCAGAGATACTATCTGTTTATCCAATAAATTAAGTTCACACTCACTTACTAGAGTATTTCAGATATGAGGTTTTAAATCCCAGCCAGTCTTTGTGAATCCTGCATTAGATAGAATAACATTAGACAGTCTTAACCTCCTAGGACCTGGCATCCACATATGTGGACATCACATATGTGGACATACTTAATTTTGCTATACAAGGGCCTGATATCCACTCACGACGACATTACACTGCTACCTGAAATGTTTCGTGTTTCATGCAATGTTCTGAAATCTTTTACGTTTTTTGACTTTGTTGCAGGCGTACGTCTTCCTGCAACTGTTAGCAGCACTTCAAAGCTGCACAATTGTTGTTTCTCATTTAGTTTTTGTACTCAGGAAAAACGCTGCTGTGTTCAGACACCAAATAAAGAGTTTTGCACATCATTACTTAATTGTGACTTTATAATGTTCTATCGAAATTTAAAACAAACGTCCTCAGGTGGATATAATTTTTCTCAGAAACTACATCAGGTAAAAAGATCATTCTTTGTTTTTCCATTCATCAGGTCTCAATCAGCCCAAATAGCAAAGAGATATTAAAATTTCATGCCATGAAAAAGTTCGGGTCTTAGTAGGTTAAAGTGTGTTATTATGGGCTAGCAAGTATCAGTACTTAGGTTTTGGTTGTATTGGCTAAAATGTGTACCTTCAGAGAAAGATGTAAGTATAGGGGATCGTTAAAGCAGATATTTCTGATGATGTTGAAGTAAAAAAAACATTTCGTATTCAGCTGTCATCAACAATTTTAACACTTGTAGCAGTTGACAGGGCCCTTTGCTGTTGCTAAGTGATGGTATTTACATACACATCTTGCAGAAAGTTTTTGTTGTTGTTGTTATTGTGTTTTTTTCCAGGACATAATAAAAAATCGTGTGGTCCTTACCAGGTCTGAAAGGTAAATATAATGTCAGATAAACTACAAAACATTATATATTATAATGTTACATTATGTCATTAGTTATTTAACAGAAACTAAGCCAAGCAGAAGCTTTGTGTGGAAAACTAACTGCTCCCCATCAACACCTTGTACAACACTTTAAGCAGCACCAAGTTGAATGATTGGTTTGCTGTATGGCTTTATCAGTCTCTCACATGATTGCGGAGGAATTTTGGCCCTCTCTCTTTTTACAATGTCGCTTCAGTGCATTGAAATCTGCAGGCATTCGTTCATTCACAGCCCTCTGAAGGTTGCACAGCATTTCACAAACTGACATTGTGTTGGCACACACCTGAATGCTTCAGAGCTGCAAACTGTGAAATTATGATCTGTTAATTAAGTGCATTTGCTTAGCAGTACCTGCTACTTACCTCTTAATTCCTGCTGAAGCTTTAAAAGTTTACTTTGGTTTTCACACACTGCTTCTGTAACCTGGCTTTTTGTAAAAGAAAGAAATAATCACATGGTGTAAAATGTCATGTGAGGTTGTATTTACTTATTTTTTTAGATCTGGTAAGGACCATTTTGCCCTTATGTGGAGTTTGTACTTTTGTTTTTACCCTGACTGTATATATAGAAATACCAGTTTTTTCTGTTTGCTTTTAACAGATATCTTACACTAACCAGCTGGGGCTGTAAGGTTTGAGAGATTTTGCAGTTCACTAGGAAAGTCTGAAATTTACTAAAAAACAAACAACAACAACAACAACAACAAAGTTGGGGCTCTAGGTTTCAGCTCTTCATAACTTAACAGAATATTGCTGCCTGTTTGGTTCGATATTGTTCGATCTTTGTAAAATCTTCCTGTTTAGTTACTGAACGAGTCCATAACAGACGTGCCTCCTACAGACAGACCCATGGGTCATTATAACATTTATCCAGTATGAGAGCATTTTGCAAATTTTGTCCATGTGTTATATTTAAAAAAAACAACAACTTTCTTTTATTTTAAGCTGTCTGTAGTTTCATTCTTAATAATACAAATGCCCCTGTTTACTCTGCACTCACTTCCTCGTCATATAAATATAGCCTTTTATTTGTGTACAGCACATCTTTATATTTGCATGTTATGTATCATTAGATCACACTGACAGTGGTGCACAGTGTCAGCAGGCTTACTTTTCAGTTCATTTCGATTGGGCCCAAGCCTGCAAAGTATTTGCACCACAGACGTCACGTCCAAAGGCATGATATGTTAACAGCAGCGCAAATGAGGAAGGCGGTCACGCTGATTAGTGCTTATCCTGCCCAGCTTTATGCACCCCGTCCATTTTCATTACAGCGTCAGGCTAATGGGCAACTTGGTTTTGGCTTGTATTTAGCTGGTAAAGCCGTCCAATGCTGCTATATTATACAACAGACAATGTTCCCACCTACATAGTGTATGAGTGAGTCACTGGTACATTAAGGCGCGCGAACACACATATGCACACACAAAACAAGCCATTTCCCCCCCAAAATTATGAGAAAGGCATTATAATTCACAGGCACCATCAATGGTCCATTAGGGCTATTTGTGTACAGGTGCATGGTAGTCATGTTTATGCATTTATACATGAAAATAGCAAATATGATTCTCATATTGTAGCTTTATTGTAAATATATACTTGTTATTCACACCTGCACAAAGTCTGCTGGCCCCATGCAAAACATTTGTATCAAAACTTTATTCAGGAAAACCAATTCTGGAGTAACACACCATGCTTCTGTATTGTGTCTTTTCTTTCTTTTCTAAACTGAGATTAATAACATAGATCATCATTCCTGCAGACAGCCAGATCTCCTCTTTCATGCAGTTTTACAGCAAGCTGCACTTGTGCTTCTGCAAGACATGTCCAACAAATGTTCCTGATCATGCTCTATCATTTCAGGAGAATAATGTGGGGAATAAAAGGAGAACAAAGGCTGGTTTTGACATTACAGCCACTCGGTGCTTACATTGCTAGGATAAAGGAGTGGTTTAGGATCGTGACAGCAAGCTGAACTTTAGCAGCATAATTTGTGTTGTTTGTAATCCGTGACACTGACTTTTAGAAGAAACAGCATAATGGAGCATGATGTACACAAATCCCCTCAAATTAAGAGATAGTTGTTTCTGAGATTTCAGCCTCAAGTTTTATTTTAACTACAGACTTCCAAAAGTAATCAGGGCAGTAAATCAAAAACCACATGGTGTGACCAAGGGAGCATTTTTTCCTGTGAATTATAAAACATGCATGTAACTTATTAAGGGGCTGCATCGCACTATGGGTGGTTCTGTGTGTATTTAAAAACCTATCATCAATTACTGATTCAGAAAAACTTGGAAACTTGGGTTTGTTTTTTTTTTGCTTCTGTGACATTTCTCTGGGAACCACAACAAAAATCCAAAGTACCTCTAATGCACTGTGATGGAGGCAGAAATCTCAGATACTGTGAAACCAACAAATCTGTGCATGGCTAGTTATCACCAGAGATATGACAAAAAAGGAGTTTTTATTTAAATACTTATTTCTTTTTTGCTGATACTGCTTTGCTGATGAGGTGCTTAAAGGCAGTTACTGCAAGCATTAGGTTTTAACTCAAAGGTAATCTCGAGCCTGGTGTTACAGTGCCACCTGAGTCCAACGAAAATATCAAGCATTCAGGATCATAATGCTCAAATGTAACGTTGTGTCCAAAAAAAAAAAAAAAAAAAACCCCACAGGAGAAAATCATTACTCCTGTAATGCCATGTAGCTGTCACATATGAAAAGTACTTTAGTTTACAATCCTCTACATAAATAATAACCACCAAGCGTATTTACCAAACTACACAGACCCCAATCTGGATTTTTTTAAATAAAAGTGAAAACTCCAACACATATTTAGGCTACAATGCAGTTTTACATTATCAAAGCTTATTTCATCCCAAAACACTGTTGCTACTACAGATTGTGCTATCTGCTCTTTTTATTTTTTGCTTAAGTGTCCCGTATCTTATGCCAAAATAACTTCTTTTGTAAGTGTTTTCTTTTTAAAACATCCCCTTTAAGACACACGGACTGTGTTTGTAAGAGGTGGGGTACACACTAGGAGCTTAAAGGAGCAGGAATGCTTTAATCTTGACGCTTAAAGTATAATTTAAATGAAGCTAACAATGCTATAAACATCCAACAGATTAAAGAAACAAAAGGCAGAAAAATGATGGATGTGCACAGGAAAAAAAACAAAAACGGGACTTGTCTAGTCACAGGAATTAGTGTCTGAACCACCTGGACATCAAACAATGAAGAAATCAAAGGACACGGCTCACAGTCATCACTTGAAAAGCCAGGAAACTTTTAAAGCTTTTAGAGAGTAAACATAAACTAAGCTGAGGCAGACTCCACAACCACAAACAAGCAAACAACGGCTGAGAGGAATAAAATGGACAGGAAAACCCAAGCATGCAAGCATGGAATGAAAGGTTTATTGAACTAAATCAGGAATGTAATCAAACTTTTAAATAAAATAAATGACAGAACACAAACATCTGGACCACAGTTTGCAGCAACGAACACTGTACCTGCAAAACCTACAGACACCAATTTTCAGTATTAGACTTCACATCGTTCTTTCTAAAGCAAAGCGTCTTAAAAGAAACCAAAAAACGAGTCGTGGGGAGGCAACAAATCTACTCTACTTTTTTTTTTTAAGTTTCATTTAAAAAGAGGGGAAGGGAAGCGGGGAGAGGTATGAATTATATCACTGTATAATTCGAATCAAGCTTCACTGTCTGAGCAGTGAGCTCTGCTCACTGCTCAGACAGCTGCTCAACTGTACCCAAGTCAAAATACAGATCCTTCACAGCTGCAAGCTCTCTGACTAAACAAAAGTAGCTCTGTAAGTTTGTTCATGAATAATATAAAAGAGAAAAAACAAAACAAAAAGATAACACCAGTTCTTTGTGTACAACCAAAACAACGGCTGTATTAAAGAAAGTTACTTGATAATTGGACCGTCTGCCAGGTCAGTTCTGGCAGTTTAAACCTGGTCGGGTTTCCAATAAGCGTAATTTTGTTCCTCGTTTATTTGATGTTTTGGTTTCTTTTTTCATTTTCTCCCCCCTCGTTTGAATCTTGCTGAATGCCGCTGGGCTCACTCCACTTTGCCGTAGTCCTCTATGTGACCCAGCACCTTCTTCCTCTGCCGGATCATGTGGAAGTAGAGCTGGGGAAAGACTGGGAGAGGCAGGGGGAAAGAACAAATTAATACATTCTCCAATAAATGCAGATCAGTGCACCAACTCCTATTCAAGTTACAGTTAAGTCAAAGTGCAGATATTGAGTGCTTAAGAGAACACGTTCACCACTGAGAAATTACACACAGACCACTAAACAACAACAACAAAATATGAACCAACTTTCTATCTACACATTTCCTACAATACCACAAAAAGGGGAAAACTATAACCAGTTGTAAAAGATTCCACATGCATATCTAATAATGTGACCACTGAGTGCATAATATTGTAATTATGCCTTTGATATGCGCGTTTATTTTTTCTTTTAAAAACCCCACTAATTATGTAATAGCTTATGTCATTATGGGTCTGTGTCCACAGGCAGCTGAAAGCAGCCATGACCTCATTTTCAGCACCCTTCTCTCAGCACTTATTGTTGCTAGGATACAAAAAACATTTTCTTCAGATAGAGATCGTAAATAACTGGGCTGTCAGAGACAACTAGGACCAAAATCCCTTTCACTGTTGTTGACAAGGTTGATAACATAAGTCCATCACTTCTCACTCATCAACATCCTATTTGGTAGCTGCAGCCCCGAAACCTTCAATTTAAACATGGCAACATCAGATTTATTGCCAAGAAGTATTATTGCAACAAAGAAATATCCAACCAAACACACATTTCCTAACTTTTCATGCCATCTTTAGTTCTTTTCTCAGTTTTACAGGCTCTCTGTTGTGAAATGTGTAAATATTAGGGTGGCCACAAACAAGCAGCACTCAGCTCATAGCAGTCACCAACCAACAGTAGTGAATCCTTAAGTGCAATTCGCATACATAAGCAGATTTCTAGTGTTTTAAGGGCAAAACTGCCTTCCCTGTTCAAAAGAAAAGGGAAGACTTTTTTAATTTAGCACTTTAGTACTATATCTCTCCTAAGTGAAAAAGTAAAAGCCTCTAAATGAAGTTATGAGAGTGAGAAATGCTTTGCAACATGCAAAAAGCCATCTGAAGATGTGACTGAGAATCCTCCCACAGGGAGCTCTGCATGTTTGATTAGGAGTCTGCAAATATTTTTCAAAACTAAATGTCTAAAATGGCATTTATTGATCAGTTTCTGATGCAAAAAAAAAACTGCAAATGAACAATGGGCTATTTCACTACACAAGGTAGAATGGAAAGTCTCGCCTTTGACTTACGGGGAATGTAGGAAATCATGATGAGGATGAGGAAGGTGTAGTAGTCGAAAGAGAAGTTGTACTTGTTGGGTAAGGTAACAGAGTACAGGCCTGTCTTCTGCACGTATGGCAGCGCTGCATAGATAGTCAGCAGTTCCCCAGTCACTCCCATGGGATACAACACGATGAAGAAGGTGTACCTACAGTACAGAGGTTTATTAATGAGAGGGGAAGGGAAAGAAACAATTAGCCTCATCACTTTATCGTTTATTTGCTGTTTTAGTAACAGGAAGCAGTATCGTAGTAAATCATTCCCTAAAACACTAAGTAAGAGGTGATAGAAAACATTAAGAGTAATAATGCAAAGCAGCATTTAGAGTATTAAATCTGAAATCACGCAGAAATCATTGACATGATTTAAATATATACTGTGACACAAACATAAAGCAACAGCAGGTGCAAAATATGCAACTCAAAAAGATCCTAAATCATTGAAGTGTTAAGCAATCACACGTTTTAAACAGAAAGAAGCAAAGTTTGCAATTAAATATGACACGTGCACACAATGAAGAGGTTGTCTTCTACAGAGAGAAAACTCTTCATCTGTCTCTTCTATAACTTGCACTCCAAACCCAGCGACTGTCTTCCGTGATCCCACAATGAATTTTCCACAAATGCACAACAAATTTCTGTCTCTCAGGGCTCACGTCAAACTCAGAGTTGAACACCAATATAGCAATGGTCCCATTTGCTTCCTAGCAACAAAGACCTCGGGGAGGGAGGCTCTTAACAACTGTTGCCTTGGTTGTAGATGCAGACAGAGAGAGGCTTGTGTTTTAATTGTTGAAGCACAAGCTTTTCTGCATGTTTGATGACATCGACGAAATAATTTGGCAGCGTTTGACGTAATGTGATGAACAGCGACTCCTTACTGCTTTAGCATCTTCTTTTCACGTAATACAACCTTAAGATTTTCATTCATAAAGGATTGAATTAGGTTTGAAAAGAGGTCAAGTAAACAAAAACAATAATCAATTATTTCCCTTTAATTACATTAATTACATTTATTATTTTGTTTGGAAAACAGGCTGAGAACTAACAGTGGAACACCCAAGGAGTCTATTTTTATTGCATTTTTTATGTAATTATTAACAGATTGAAATTTGTCCTGACTGAAAGCATATTAGCAGCTTGGTGTCTTTGTTCTCTAAGGACCTGACTCCAGTCAGCCATTTCTGTTTATCTTTGCATCGATCAACCAATAGGTAAAAGGTTGAGCCACAATGCAATTCAATAAATTTGAATTTGCATATTATCATTTTGATAATATGCAAAAAAAAAAGCATGAATAAACATAAGCAAACAAAGGGAAATAAGTTAAGAAAAATGAGATAAAATATGCAAAGCAAAACATAAATAAATATATTTTTAAAAAAATCATTAATCATGTAATTCTTAAGATGATGATGAAAATATATTTAAACACAGGAAACAGATTAAATATTAAGAATTTAAAGAAATTATTAATGCCTTTTTTATTACTTTACTTCAGGTTGTTGTTTATTATTTCATCTTTTATTCTTACTTTTAGCACTTTCAGTCCTCCATTGGATGAAAATACTCTTTAATTATTTCTTACCTAGCCCATTTGATGAGGTATGGCAGGTGATTGAGCAGGCTGAAGGTGTAGAAGGAGTAGCGGATGATCTCTGTGACAGTCCAGGCTGTGACAAACAGCAGCACACTGTCCTCACTTTGAACCTGCGCACACACAGAAAAAGAAGGATGATGGAGGGAGAACAGGCGAACAGACGGCCTTGCATCATGTTACAGTAGTTACTCTGCTGTAGGCCAAACTTGACTTCCCCCCCCCTCACAGAACCATGCTGTTTGTTTCAGATGCTCAGATCACACTGCAGGCCAACATTCACTATCCTTAAATATTATTTTAAAAACAACGTACATTTTATGTTAAAGAGACAAGCGCACTATGCATTAATTCACTCTTCTAAATACACCCTAGAAATGCATTCACGTAAAGGGGAAGAGAGAACAGTTTGAGAGAAATGTCAGTGCAGCATCATTCAGACAAACAGGAAATAAAACCCATCAGAGATTAGACAGATGCTGTCGATTCATTCCTGCAGCCTTACAGCAAAACTGTAATGTTACTTACTCGTTTACTCCTCTTCAAGCTACAAACAGGGCAAACAGTAGATCAGCTGGTCAATTTTGAATTTAAGTGAATGAAACGACGTAGAAGGACGGTGTAATTCAAGTTCAGTTTACACAAGTAGCAAAAGGAAAGAAACTCGCTGTACCTCTCTGACACTGTGCGTGACAGCCCACGTGAGGAAGACCCGGGACATGACCTGGAATCCAGTCAGGACCACAGAGGATGGTACGATTCCTGGGAGATGAGGCAACACACAAACACTGAACATATAAGCATGCAAGACTACTGGTTTTAGTACAGCTGACTAAAACTGTCCTCTCTTTGGTACACCCTTTCAGCTATACAGAAAATCTATTCATGTCTACACAGTCACTTTCAGAACATTAATTGTAAAGCGCGGAACATTTCTGCAATGCACCAGCTGCCGTCCATCAGCTATAGACAGGTTAACCTTGAAAGCCTGCAGACGCTCTGCATGTACACTGTGTTAACTCACACTTCACGTGTTTTAGCTGCTCCTCTGTACGGGTCAAATGCATGGCAGTCACCAAGAGCTCTGTTTGCCCAGTGACAATTCCAGTAAAGTTTGATCGAAAGAAAGAAAGAAAATAGATGAATCTGTCCTAAGTGATGACAAAAAAAGAAGAAAAAAAGACGAAGAAAGAATATGTTGTTTTCAATAGTTAATTCAGTTTAATTCTGAATATTAAACGTGTTACACCTGTCCTGATGTATAGTTTTGTTTTGTTTTTTACTAGCAGTATGTAGCACATAAGAGCTTAAACTGCTATAAGGAAATATTAAGCACTTTTATTATATTTTTGTATACTTTGTATACAACTTAGTTACAAATGTGTAACACAAACAAAGGTCCATACCAAACAATGAACCATTTATTAACATCTGTTCTCCTTTAAATCAATATTTGGCCCTGCAATCATAGATCAGAGCACAACTATATTTGAGCCCACGTTCATTTTGGCCTCAGCTACACATCTGCAAAGCTTTGTGGCGGTACCTTGCACAGTTATGACTTTACCACACTAACAAAATGTGTCCACAGAGTGACAGACAGACATGTAAACACTTGCCACAATGTCTAACCACCTTTGTGGGAGTTCCCAGGAACCTCAAGGGTCATATGTTGTTATGGTGGGACTAAGCTTCCATTTAGAGCAGGGCGATATGGCCAAAAATATTTATCACGATATATATTTGAAAATTTGCGATAACGATATAACTGACGATATAATTGATGCGAGACAAAATACAACTCCACAACATTACTAGCGCAAAAAGACAACCTTCCATTTATTTTCACTTAAACAAGAAGCTGGTTTTTATGTACATTAAAGCTTTATAAAAATGTAACAGTGCAAATGCAAATTCCTTGCTGAAAGTTTAACCAAAAGGCATTTCCAGTAGAAATGGGCTGACATATCCTGAGCATAACCATGTATAATATCCACTGAAGTTAAAAAGAGGTGCTTTGCAACATTAAACTGCAGTGTGCAGTACGTATTTTTCGGACCATAAGGTGCACGGGATTATAAGGCACATTAAGCGAAACAAAGCAGTCAGATAAATCAAACTTTATTAAACTCATTCTTCTTGCTTCCTCCACTTCTGTACCATTGATTCATTAATGTTGAATTCTCTGGCAGCTGCTCTATTCCCATGTTGTTGCAGTATATTAATGACTAACCTCGTATTGTGGATGGATTATCTCAGTTGTTCTCCTGACTGAAGTTTGGTCCGTTTACAGCATCCTGCCATGCGATTGCATTTGTCTCTAACATAGGACCTCACGTTAACTTTTATAAGTGGAAAAGTGTTAGTGTTCGTCCTCCAGCTTCACTGTTTATGTTATGCTAACATAGCTGTGTTCGCTAGCGATCACGTAGCACATCATTATATACCAGCTAGCCCAACTTCAGTAACCCTACAAACGTCACTGCTGTTTAGTTTCCTGTCTTCATTTATGTTGGAAGTGATAGCAGAGCTGTACGTTTGATTTTTTTCAGAAATCTCTCAGTCAGAACATGCTATATCATGCTTAGGTAACTAGCGAAACTAGCGAGCTAACTTCCGCTAGCTTCCTGCTAACTTCTAACTCCGTTAAATGTAATAAATTTTGTTTTCATGGATGCCTGGAAGTTAAACTTCATAGTTACACCTGGTAAAGCAGCAATGCTGATCGTTTTATTAAAGATGAAAGAATTTAGACAGTTTTTAACTCTCAGTGATGCTGCAGTGTTCGTTTGACCTGAAGCATACGGAGTTTAGGACCCAGATTACTCCCAGATTTAAGAGCATCTTAGTCCTGACAAATACGACAATAGGGCTTCGGAGTTGACGTCACGCCGCAATGCATTGTGGGAGCGCAGCTCCATTTTCGGGGTCTACGATCCAAACAAATACACTGTATTGGAACGGCGACTACGACAAGAAACACGCTTAAAAGCAGCTCGAAAGAAAACGGACGGTATAGAGATCGATTGCGTCCAGAGGCGAAGCAGCGGTATTTGAAAAAAATTGAGTGCATCGCAAATCTGGACCCATACGACATACGGCAGTGGAGTAAAGACCCAGACGACTTACCGCCACTGTCCTACCCCGATATCTTCACCTATCTTGTTTGTGGAGTAAGTGCTTACACTGCGAACCAGTTTCGTAATTACAAGTCACTGGAGGCGCATATCCAATTTACAAATGGCTGGGTGCAAGATTTGGCTATTTTCGGCAACAATGCGGGTGCAGTTTGGCATTCACCGCAAACTCTGAGTACGTCGTCATTCATACTAAGGTACGTCAGCTGGAGTGCATCGAGTGACATAGCCATTTTCCACCCCCCACCATAATTAATGTTAAATCTTTATCATTGAACTGTTAAAATATCGTTATCATATTATGTGCCCATAATTGTATAGTAGATGCAAATTAACACATTGATAATCGGGCAAATTATAAACGCCAATCAGTGTCATAGGCAGGCTTCCCTACATTTGTGCGAAACAATTAGCGAATCGTTACATAGCACATATGTCTGCAAAGTCACTCCTTCGTGATGAACATATTTAGAACTTACCGGAATGAAAATGTCGTGAGCACACCAGCTGATATCTGGAGACGTAACAGAACTTGATATCAGCTCGTCTCACGGCTGCTATCCAGGCTAGACGCCTTCGTTTGGTAATATCCGATACATGAGCTCCTTCATGTTGCTTCCAGGTTGGGAAAGCATAAAAAGACAATCCAACCTTATTCCCGTGCCGGTCGTAAGATCGAACATTGCAGCCGAGCACACAGCAAGTACGAACCATGGCTATGCTATCGCTCCTAGCTTAGACCCCCAAAATGGTGAATCGGGCCAAAATCCTTTCCACGCCCACCCCCGTGACATCACGCTCCGAAGCCCTATAAACGACGGCCGCTTGCATGTTCTGCAAAAAAATGTGCTTTGTTGTGTATCTGACGGACAAACACCAAACCAGTTCCACATCACGGAAGTTGCACCATTTTTACAAACCAATTCTGGTTCATCTGTTTCACTCAACAATCGGCCATGTGCGTATGAAAACAAAGGCACTGCGCATGCGCGTTTTACTCATTCTATCGCGATATTTCATTTTCCTATCGTTGCCTAACATTATACCGGTATTACCGTGAACGGTATAATATGGCCCAGCCCTACTTCCATTCACAGTCTAAATGTAGCTTTTCACTAAAATTTAAAATTGCTAATAATAATAATCATAATAATGTAATTTTTAAAGTAGTACATTTGAGAAAGATGCTGATGAGAGACTTTGTGAGTAACATATCCACATATAGGACAGTTATAAATGATGATGCAGTGTGTGTGTGTATGTGGACAGCAGCCTCGGGTAGCCTGTTTACAGTATGAAAGGTCAGTTAGCTTTAGCTTCAAATCCTGGATAACGGAGAGAAAGGTTTGTGCATTACAACCGTGGCCAACCGGGCCACAGCCACTCTCCTCATCACATTAACGCCACGTAAGCAAACAGCTTCTCTGCCCTCTTTTTTTGTACACACTTCAGATGTGAAAAGGTTTTGTTTGTCTGTACATATTTACATCTGACTTACATCTACAAATGCGATTTCACGACTCATAATTATGTCTTCTGTCAAAACTGTAAACTGAGATATCAAGCTTTGTTATCCGATTTGTCAATATGAGATCTGCAAACATGCGTTGCCCAGTAAAAAAATGACGTGTTTGAGGATCAAACAACAAGGTGCAACTGGGTGTCTGTGTTCCAGTAAAGATGAGTTAACTTGGTTGTGAAGGTCAAAGATTTCACAAATTAAACTACATTTTTCAAACCTCTGGAATAAATAGCACTGGTTTAGAAAAGAAACGAGCCATCTACAAATTTAAAACCACCCAAATGTGTCATTAACTAAACAGCCATCAAGGTTACTTCATATTCTGTTCGGAATGTAAACAACAAACATCTGATACTCGATTTCTCCAGCATCTTTAACATATTTCACCCTGTAGCAGAGGTAACTGAAGGTCATACTGAGAAAAAGTGAAGTAAATTTGAGTCACTAGAAGAGTTTTAATGCTCGCTGTATCTGGACTATCTGGAACTGGTCTAATGGGAAGCACACCAAACAGTCTCCCAGAGGATGTTCCCTCTTTTGGGGATAAAATCAGAGAGCTGCCTAAAATACTTACACCATATTAAACGCTAAATACACATATTTATGTGCCATGTGTTTAAGGCATGATCAAATTGATAAAAAACAAACAATCAATGTACTCCATTTCTGACATGGGTACCTAGCTTACAATATGGAAGAGGAAATATGTGAAAAAGTTCAAGGGGCCCGAATACTTTTGCAAGCCACTGTATTTGCTTCTGTATTTATAACTGTGTTTCAGTGGGCAGCGTGTGGCTCAGTGGTAAGGACTAACGCCTGGGAGCTTCTTCTGTGTGCAGACAGTGTTCTCTCGCTGTGCTTGTGTGGGTTTTCTCCAGGAACTCGGGCTTTTCCCACCATCAAAAAAACCCACATTAGGTTAACACTGCCTCACAAACAAAGGTCCTTCAAGAATTTCCCTTCCTTGTTAAAAAAAAAGAAGCTTAATCAAATTAAACAGCTGTTTTTAAGCATTTCTGCACATTACCCTTTGAAGATATATAAAACTTTAGTCCTGGGTACCTGGTGAGGAAGCTTTACCTAAAAGGATGACTCAATGGATGGATCTAAATCTAATCTGTGCTTCACTGGTGACACGAAGCAAGTGTAAGTGAGGGAGGGTGCAGTCTGAGGAGAAACTCACCTACAGCACAGTGCAGTATCTGTAAAAGAGGAAAATGATCATAGAAATTGACTCAATCTGTTTCTGGAATAAAGTACACGGACACATTTTTAACTCTAGCTACTGTTGGTCCAGTTTATACGCAGAAGAACTCGAAGATTTCCTATAAAAAATGTTCCAAATACCTACCCCGTTAATACATTATATATTCTATCCAAACAAAATGCTGAGAGTCACTGAACCAAGTCAAAAATCATTGGTCCTATTTTTGATCACCTAACTAAGCTGAGGTCGGTCAGTGCATGTGTCATTTGATGAATGGAATATATTGACTTTAAGTATACAATGCGTATGGACAGCATCACTGCAACACCTCTAACACTCACTACACACATCTGGGTCAGTATGTGTGTTAGCATGACCACTCTAAACACATGTAAGGCTAAAAGAATGTCTACATAGATTTTTTAACCTAGTGTTGAAAAACATTAGAAAATGATATTCATTTGTAGTTTGCACCAAACTATAATTTTAGGATTTTAAAATACTTAAAATAGAAACTAAAATCCTTAAGTCATTAACTGTGTGGCTTCAACATGGTACGGAGAGGCATGTTAAGTTATCAGTTATCAGGGCATACCAAACTCAAAGACACTGTTAGACACTGTCCATTATTAGTTTGCCCTATATGTGTCAAAAGGCTAATGCTGGATTAATAAAATGGTTTTTTTCTCATTACTAGTCTCTACATACAAAACTGATAGTGTGTGCTGATATGAGCAATAGTAGTGACCTCTGAAATAATACCACATATTCAACAGACCATACACCTGCTGCATGCTCAGTTTTTATCAGTTATGCCACACCTTTAGTGGTTATCTCACCTCGAGAACAGCTCCAGTCTGAAAGAACTTCAGAGGTTTCTCTATGGAGTAATACAGCCCATGGTAGCTTCCTCTGGCCAGGTAAGCTCGAACCAAACCCACAGCTATCACCAGCCACCTAAACAGTAGAGGAAAATGCAATACGGTCACTTCATAAATGAAAAACAAGGCCTACCAGATGATCTTGCTGTAGAAATAAACATCTTATGATGCGTCTGTAGTTTATGTGACATACAGTCAAAAGCAGCCATTAAAACAGCTGCAATTTTTGCATCTTTTGGCAAACATGTGCACACAGAAAAACACAACACACACAGAGGTAACAAGTTAAAGAAAAAAAAATATTTAAGAGGTCTTATTACTGAGTGTAGTGGGTGCTTAGTGGTGGTGCTGGACCACCTTGTGCTACCATTCTTTGTATATATTTTTCCTCATTTCAAGGATTGGTCCCTGAGCTGGAAATGTCAGACGCGAACTAAATAAAAAATAATGTAGTTAAGATTAATTCAGAGAAAGTTTCATTTCACACTCTGGTTTTAATGACTCTTAATCTCCATCTTGGCTGCATTTGATATCAACTCTGGGGCCAGTTAGGCAGAAACTGAGCAGGTCTGCTTAGCGGCTGTGGCTGAATATGCAAAACTGTGCCTGCAAAAAAACACCCTAAGTGCTCAGCACAAAGCAAGCACTGTACAGGCCGTCAATACTGAGGAGGGTAAATGTGGCCTAACTGGTTGGAACAGTCAGCAAACAAGTCACCATTCAATTGTGCAACAGTCTGAAAATCAGAGCAATAAAATCTGCAAAAGGATTACTGTGTACACAGTTCAAGATAACTACCATTTGAAAAGCTAAGAAAATATGTTTGCATTATTGAAAATGCAAAACAACAACCTCCATCACAATCGTATTCTTTCTCCAAACATACACTTTAAAAAACAACAACAACTCATTTGTAGGTTTAAAAAAATCTCATTTAAATCACCGAATTGTCTTTTCAGTCCTTAAAAAGATTACTTTATTTTAATATTATAAACTATCACATGTGGTTTTGGTAACATTTACGATAATCTTTCTTTCATTTTCATAATTCTCTCTCATTCATTTGAGCGGGTGCTAAATAAACAAAAATCAATCTCAGTAATCCAACAAAACAGCACGTCCAATGCGTGAACCCGCACTTTCTGACATAAAACAACAACAAAAAAAAACCCGCACACAATGAATATCTGTCATAATATTCCTGTACTGTATGGAGTAGCGTCCCGTCAGTCACAATTAATGTCCACGCCAGGTGGCTGTCTGTTGCTCCTCTAATGTTAATCTTTGTAAGCCGTTGGATGCAGGAGGAACAACGTCCAAAGTTGTGCTTCTCCTTAGCGCGCTTAGGCATGTTTATGACATTAATAACTGCAAAAAACTGGAAGAATATTAACGCTGTAACACTACAATGGGGAACTCCTTCGCCCATTATTTAGCACAGCCCATCAGCACCACCAGAGACATTTCTATCATCCACCACCCAGCAGCATTAGCACGAGGAAACACGCTACGTACCCCGCTGTCATAACAACGTTGTAAATGACGAGATATGCCGTGGCCAGGGCACCGGGTCCCTTCTTTCTCTTCGCAGCCACATCGCCGTGGGCCGCCTTGCTGGTTCCCGAAGCAGCTGCCGACATAACTGCAACTATCAACGGTCTCCGCTCCTGAACGACGGCGGCTGTCAGGAAAGGAACATGGGCCACACCAGGAAGTGTCGTACTGAAACGGGATGTTCGCTTCACCTCACTTCCGTCTTCGTTTTGAGAAGCGTAGTTTAAAAATAAATAAATGAAAACAATTAACTAAATATTCATTTTTAAAACATCAAAAATATATGTATTTATTCTCTTATTTAAGTTTATGTTTTAAAATATTTTTATTTGCCTTATTTAACTAAATTACTGCCCGCAGAGTGTGCAGGATCACTGAGTTATCATCGTCAGGTCCTGTGACTGCAGGTGGCGGTTTGTGTCACCCTGTTTCAGGGGCCCGGTTTGTGTTTCTTCACATTGCCTTATTCGTTTTCTAAATAATGAATAATTTTCTGCGGCAAATAAGTGGCACAGAATATTTGATTGTTCTGACTTGGAATTGCTAATCAGCAATGAAAGTATCGTTATGGAGGACCCAATGTTTAAAATATTTATTTATTTATTTATTGCTTCTCAGTGTATTCAACCTTTAATAAATCCCCAGTTTATTGTTCTCCTTCTGATTTGATTTAATCTTATTTACTTTATTTTTATTTACTTTATATTTATTTTTATTTACTTGCGTACTTATTCTTACATACATTTATTTATTTATTGTTTTATGCATTTATTTCTTTGAACATAATTACCACAGCTTCTTTGTATATGTACAAGGACAGTAAAGGCCTATTCTATTCTATTACTTATTTTCAGGAATACTGAACGTTTCACCAGCAGTCAGAAACCTAATAATAGAGTTGGGCCAGCTTTTAAGAACCGGGGAAACTAAGTTGCTTTAAAAATGGCAAGTAATTTTCTCACAAACAACCAAGCAATTGATTGTGAAACTGATAATGGTCAAATCTACAAACAAGCCCAACAATGATTTTTGCTTATTGCGCTTGGCAAACACCACAAATACACACTAACAGATCCACAGCCAAAATATATCATCAAATTCAAGTTAGTTCCTCAATTCTCTATTCCTCATCTGTTTGACCTGTTGCCCCCACTAATAATAGGTCATTCAAAACACAGATCACCAGACTCATGAGCAGATTCTTCCCCAAGGTCATTTGGACTCTAAATCAACATACAAAATCAACATAGCTCTTGTGTAACTTTCAAAATCGTTCTTGTCAAATTTGTCATTTTGAAATACATTTTTCATGACACTACTACAATACCAAGTTTTTATTTAATTTTAACTTTGTATATACCAGCTTTGTATATACACCTATGCTTTTTACATATATTTATTCTTTGTAATATTTAGCTATTTTTTTTAATTAGTTGTGTAAAAAAATACTCCACCAACCACTTAATGCATTTTACCATTTTCAGTAGCAATAAACTATTTTTTTATTCCATTCTTTTATATTGTGTTCTATTCCATTCTTAAGAGGTTAAACTGACCTGAACTACATCTAGATAGACACCTGTGCTTATGCTTTAGGGAACCATACTCTACAATAAAACGGCTCTTATGATGGCTTCTGCACTTTTAAAGAATTCTATGTCACTGTCATTGAAACTGAAGAGTCACAATTGACTGTACAAGAAGATGATTTTGGTTTTTGATGCTAGTGAAATCTGCATTAAAAAGAAATGCCTGAAGGTAATGCCCAGATAATAACGTTTCACCACAGTGACTCTTAAAAATACCAGTTTCCCCTTTTTGCTAAGGACCACTGCAGTGCTGAATTTTTAAATAAATATGAGGACCCGTGTAGAAAAATTGTGGTGATATATAATAATTTATTTACCTAAAAGCTAATACTTTGTGGATGTATCATTGGGGCAACAATGCTGAGCCCACATCCATTATTACCCCACTAGATGCCAGTGTTTCTCTTTAACCATAAAAAAGGTGTCACCCTTAATTGCTTAAGTATATGTAATGCCACAGCGCTATATTTCCACTAAGTAAAAATGTAAAAAAATAAAATAAAATAAATAACACAATTAAAGGAAAAGGTGCTACAGACTCAGTTGCTTAGTATTTTTATTTCTTATTTTTATTTTTTGTAAACAGGCATTATTGGAGACAGCCAAATTTCCGGAAGAGCAACTGGTGAGAGTTAGATGGACGAGGAAGCGATATTTGTTTAGGTTTAGCCTGAAGAACGCACGTACTTTTTTTCATCACAAAGTCTGCCTCTTTATAAATAGTTAACATGCCTTTATTTTCCCAAAATCCATTTGACCAAGATGTTGGTAAGTGAATTGTTGTCTCTTTGGCCCTTTGAGTGTGTCACAGCCAGAAGCTAACGATAGGGCCAGTCACACTAGAGGCTAATGCTAGCTTAGCTCGAGTTGTTTATTCGCTAGCGCTACGTGATAAGTTACTTTAGGGCTGCCAATTTTTGTTACAACACCATATACCAGTCCTGCTAGCCTTTGCTAGTTTGTACCTGACATATTGATGTGTTGTCGACCTCTTTTATTAAGTTTCCAGTTCATTTGTTAGTATCAGCGATTGCTTTGTAAGAAAAAAAAAAACTTGGTGATTCATATAAACTCACAGGATAACCGCCATTACAAGATCAGCTGATCCCAAATCAACTCAAAATACGTTTATGGTTCTAGTTTTATCTACTTTATCACACAAATACCATTCGTTTAAATCTCCTTTATCTTTTTTTCTGTTTTCGTTGAAGCGTATACTTTGTTGATGCTCGAAAACGGTGAAATCCCCATTGCGGTTCACTTGACGTTTCACTTGGGAGGATTTGGTGTTTTCCTTTGTTTTATGTAGAAACTAAATGAGGTTTACATATTGGTGTATTGGTTAGACAAAAAAAGAAGTGGATTGAAGATGTGTCCGTGGGCTGCAATTGTTAGTGATGCCTGTTTTCAGTATTTGGAGTTGATACGTCATTGGATAGTTAAATGTGAAAATAATATAGTAATGAGTCATTAATGATTACAATTGTTGAAACCTTTTTTTCTCTCCGGCTGATGATTAATTAGAAAAGCTTGGTCAAGTCTAATTAATCAATCACTCTCTGGCCTTTCGGGTTTGGTTGTTATCTGTCTGTATTCAGATGGGTGTAAAATTAAAGGAAAACTCTGAATGTTTCACCCCAGCATGGCGATAATCCTGCTGATTTAACATATTGTGGCAGTCTTCTGCTGGCATTGTTTGGGTCAGGGTGTCCCTTTAGCGAGAACTGTCAGTGAAAACAAATGTAAGTTGTTCGCAATAATCGCTGATGTCCTATGACCTTCCTGTTCTGATGAATAGTCTCTTCCCACATGACAAACGGGTTATCTATAAGGTATATGAGTTAAATAATATGGACTTCACACTCATGAGCTCCTAACCCAGTTGAACATTTATGGAAGATTTTGGACCAGTGTGTTAAACCTCACTTTCTACCACCATTTTTTAAACATAAAATAAAGGGATATGTATGTTATTTATTTATTTATTTTTAAAGGGTGTTGTTTTCCTGTAGTTGAGGTCTAGAGTCTTGGAAAATCCATGCCAAGCCTTTCTAATGACCCAGCACCTTTCTAAGACATTTTATATCGTGTTTCCCTTTAATTTGTCAGCTATCCTATGTGTTTTCCTAGGCTTATCCTATGTAAATTTTCATAGACACTTCCTGGCTGAACAACTTTATCTGACTGTGCAACACTATAGTCCTTGTATGACCATACAATAGAGCACTATTGCACTAGAGAGTCATGGGAGTGACACTATGAGTCGGAAACGTCATACAAGTAATTTGCTACCAGCATATTATGAAACAGTGGCAGGTCACTTTGCATGTCAGAACACGACTTAACATCAATATCGTAGAGATCAATATGGTTTATGTTGTGATTTTTCTTTTAACTCAGAAGATAATGCAGTTCAGTTGTTAATGAGGCTTTTCTTTTAGCTTGTCAGCTGCTGAACGGGTCACAGTTTAAAGTACTTAAATATTTACATGGGATTTCTAAGTGTCTTGTCACAATAGGCCATTAGGAACAGGTTGCACAATAAAAACAGCAACATGTAGTTGGCTTATAGAACTCTTCCACACTCATTTTGAGTTCGATAGGTGACAGTATAACATAAATTAGATGTACAATGTGCCAGTTAAGGGCTTGCGGCTCATTTTTATATTACACCATGCATTTGGCATGTCTTCCCACATTTTCTTTGGAGATAAGCACCCACAATGCCATTGGAGTTATTTTCTCACTGGAGCATATGCACTAAATCTGCATTTTACATATTTCCAGAGAAGGCAACCAATGAAAACAACACAACAGATGACTGGGCACTTATCATGGACATCTGTGATAAGATTGGAACAACAGCCAATGGGTAAGCTTGAAAGTGCCATCTTCCGTTGAAAATTAATGGCACATTTTGATTTGAGCAGCCCAGTGGCCCCGGACACTTAATTTGAAAGTGTTTCATACTTGACGACATCAGCAGTACCCTCAATCCACAGACTGTGTTCCCTTCTGTTGCAGACCAAAGGACAGCTTAAGATCCATTATGAAGAGAGTCAACCACAAAGTGCCTCATGTGGCGATGCAGGCTCTTAATGTAAGTTTGTTGCTTTACTATTTAATTTATTGTATAAAAATGGCATCACAAATAACTGCAAATGTTTAATAAATCAATAGATTGGGTCAAACACCTCTCTAGTTTTGGGGTTAGAAGTACAGTTTACTGGCATTTGGGCTGCAAACCCATTTCCTTTAAAAGGATACAGGAAAGAAGACCCTTTCCACGCCAGTATTATTTAAATGAAATGAGGACTGTGAGACCTGTTTGTCTGAGTCATTGTGAGCTAATACTGTCACATGACCTGCTCTATTCTTAGATTTCTGTCTTTAAATTATTGAGATAATTTCAGACTGTTGTCATCAAATCCCACCTCTAAACTCACCTGCTGTTAAAATGTGCTGTAAATAATGAGTGGCTGTCTTTTTACTGCGATACTTATTTCACTGTCTTGGCTTGCAGTTGCTGGGTGCTTGTGTATCAAACTGTGGCAAAATATTCCACCTGGAAATCTGCTCAAGGGAGTTTTCCAGTGAAGTGAAGAGCATTCTTAACAAGGTATGAAAACTTACCTGGTTTGCGTTTCTTTTTTTTTTCTTTTTTTTTTTTCTTCCTTTTTTGGGGGTGGAATCTTATCCAGAGAATTTCTTGTCCATGTAGTCCTTCAAACTCAGAGGAACTTTAAGTTTAATGTTACAGTTAAAATCTTAACCAATGCCAGACTCCATAGCTGTTTGTTTTCATGTCTTCTTTAGGCACACCCTAAGGTATGTGAAAAGCTAAAGGCTCTGATGGTTGAGTGGGCAGAGGACTTTCAGAAAGATCCACAGTTGAGCCTGATTGGGGCCACCATCAAGTCTCTGAAAGAGGAGGGTGTCAGCTTCCCATCCCCATCCTCACAGGTATATTGACATGATGATTCTGAGAAATGTAACAAAGTCATTTAGAAGTCTTATACAGTCTTTACTTTGCAGCAGCTGCACCTGAGTTTTTATTTTATAATTCTTTGTCATACTTGATGCCAGTATAACAGATAAACAAAGTGTAAGTATACTGTATTTGCAGTATAAATAAAGGCCTCTTTTTGTAAAGTATCAGATTTTACATAAGCTGATGTTCTGTTAAACAATATTTCACATCACAATATAAACATTTTACATTGTGTTTTATAGTGACCACACAATCTACCTTCTTTTTTTCTACTTGGAAATAGTTTCTTCTTTTAAGCTAGTAATATACATCCCACATCCAGTAGGGTTCACTAGCGTGCTGAGGCTGGAATTGTAGCCATGATTTGACCTCAGGCTAGTGTAGTGATTGTGAAGGTTCAGGCTGGGTGGAGTTTGTCTGTTTTGGAGAGTGTATATATGAGAGGAGCTTAGAGTGGAATTTCCTCTTCACATATTTCACATAATTCTTTGGAGGTTTATGTCATAGAGTCTGACTTGGTAATGGTAAGAGCTGTTTTCTAGTTTCTGTTCTGCTGCTTAATGTGTGTGTGTTTTTTGTTACACAACAAATCTGTATGTGCCACAGATAAAACTGGACTTTGACATCAGTTTCTCATAAAGCATCTGACATACTTGAAGACTAATTCTAATAAAGCTGCCACTCAGGGGATAACTATTGTAGCCTTCAGTAGAAACGTAAATGTGCAACACATCCTTTTCCGCACAATAGACAACTCAGAGCATTAAATAATAAACAACGAATGACAGTGATGTGAGTTAGGGCTGCGCTGATTTAAGTATTTCGAATAATTTGATGAAAAAAAATTCTCCACACATTCTTTGCTTCGATGGTTGGTTTAAGGCACGGCTCTGTGGCGCACCATTGTTACAATGGAAACGCCATAAGACTACAAGCAGACCTGCAATACAAACCTTTTTAAGGAGCAGCGTGTGAATAAAAAGTTTGATATTAAGCGCACGCACACTGATAACACAACAGCAGCAGTGATGATGAAGCTGGTGCAGTTTAATGTGGAGCCAGAGTCTGTTTACACACTGCGACGAGCACATGCAGTGGAACTGTTAACTTAGTCTGAAACATGTTTAAATTATACAGCTTGCTGAGCAACGGCCCATTTTACAGGGGTGAGTCTAAAGGGGGACATGAGGTGTACTAGACCATGTTTATTATTTATCAAGATTTTCATACAATTTTTGAGATGATATAAAAATACTGTCTCAATTAAATTGCCTTAATATTTTAAAAAAAAGAAGAAAAATTACATCTTTTTTCCCAAGCCAATAAAAATATACATGGCCCAGTAAAACTCTGAGCCACTGATCTTGAGGGTTGTTAGGTTGGACAGTGAATTATTGTTAATATTAACGTCTACACCATCATAACGTCTTGTTTTCAGGAGCTCAAAAACTGTGCAACAAAGCAGAGGGCAAACATCAGAATGCTGATATGCTCACTTCTCTTCATAGAAGCCACCACATTCTCCTCTAAAGGCTTACAGACACAAACTCTCATTCACTGCAAACGTAAACAAGCAGAAACATATGTACACAAACTCATAAAGCCTTTGAGGAAGACAGAGTAAAGGTAAATGTTATGGCTTTGACTCTACTTGAGATTATTTAGATATATCTTTGCATTTAGGAAAATGTTTTCTTTAAAAAATAAAATTGAGTATGACACGTAAATACAAAGGGTTTGTTTTTTGTTGTTCTTCATGGATGAAACATACTGAAGTAGTTGATAGCTGCAGCCCTAATATCAGTAGTCTAAAATCCCTTCGATTTTATTTGCTTTCTCATCCTGGCTTTGTTATCACTGGCTGTGCTCCATTTGGCTCTGATGGTGGTGCGCTGCATTTCCTTTTTCGGGATAGGCTGGCAAATGTGCCTCAGTGGAGAGCAGGTGGCTCATGTGGCAGCAGGTATGACATTTAATCTCTGTCAGCTAAGGGGAAAAAAGCAGCAGGCAGCGTGACTCAAGCTGTGGCAGCGTTTACCTGTTTATTTATTTACTTATTGTCAGTTTGGATTTGGCCGCACAAACTCAAGCTGTAATGAACCGGTTTTCATTTTTCCCGTTTCTATTGTTTAGCTTCTGGACATAAAATAATTAACGAGACTGCTCCTGGGAGTATTTGTGTCTAAAGGCTAGAGACACATTTCTGAACAATATGTGATACCCAGCATGAACTCCAGGTGGCACCGTGTTTTTAAAAACATTTTGGTTTTTCATTTAAAGTCTTTGTGCTTCATTCTCCCTCAGGTGCACTTATTCTACACTCTGATCTGACCTTGTCTTTCTATACTGACCACAGGGTTCCAGCACAAAGGCCAACCCATCAACTGCAAGCAAACCAGTGGATGATGATGATCTTGCCAAAGGTAAAGTTAGTGTATTCCATTCATTTTTTAAAATCCAAAAGCTCTACACAGATTTCATAGAAAGTAATCTGATAAAAATACATGTGAAAGCCTTTAAATTGATTCTCCGTGGCTGAAAATGTGATTGGAGCACCTGCCTTAGAGCCATTTGCATTTTGAAAATTAAATGAATCTGGAATGTGTGCCAAGTCTGTCTGTGCTAAATACCCTTTCTTCATTTCCACTTCTCTTGTTTATTTTCTTCAGCTATCGAGCTGTCCTTACAGGAGCAGAAGCAGCAGGCAGAGACACGCCCCATGACCATGACCTCTGACCCTCCAAACTATACTAATGGCGGTGGGGGGCAGGAGGCTCGGAAGGTGCGTGCGCTGTACGACTTTGAAGCAGCTGAAGACAACGAGCTGACCTTCAAAGCTGGAGAACTTATCCTAGTGTTGGATGACAGGTAATATTTTATAACACTTCCTGTCATGAATCAGCTCTGCTATATCCTCCCAACCAATAGATAGCACCGTTTTACCGACATCGAATGAAGATCTGGATGTGCAAAAATGAGTTTACTGCAGATGAGTTGTTTACGTAGCTAAAACTGAAAATGTTCATTATCCAGAGAAGGGGACAGGTCTGTCAGGTTAGAGGGCGCATTCAGTCATTAGCTTTGATCTATACTTTACCATTGAAAGTCCCAGAGTATGCACGACCTTTAAGATCAGACAGTCATGTTGCTATATCTTCATGGATGTTGAATATAAATACCATCCCTGCCTTGTAATTTCAGTAATAACCCAAAAATTGATGTAATGTCTAAATAAAATATAAAAATAATATATAAATGAAATGATCTGATGTCAAAAACTAACCTTTGATAAGTTATTATGACATGGCGGTAACCACTCCTCCATGCTCATTAATTGTTTTGAAACAGAAATTTAATCAGTGTGGTTCAAAGTACATGCAGTGCAATAGTAACATCTGTCAGTGATAATAATGTTACAAGGTTTGTTTGCCTGTTGGAGATTCATCCAGAAGTATGAATATTTTTAATATGAGATATTATTTTTAGGACTTAAATGATCTGTAAACTCTGTTCTGCAAGTAAAACTAGGCAAACGTCAAAATACTTTTTCATACCAAGAGCTCTGAAAACTCACCATAACCGCCTTTTCTAGAGCTGCCAAAGACCACATCAGGGCGAGAATTTTTAGACTTCTTGTTGTAATGGTTCTGACTGGTATGAAGCTTAGCCAGACGCTAAGTATGGCTTTCTCTCAGCTGCTCCTTGACTTTGGTTTTATGTTTCCGTTTACAGTGATCCAAACTGGTGGAAAGGAGAGAACCACAGAGGAGTTGGGCTTTTCCCCTCCAACTTTGTCACAACTAATCTGAATGCAGAGCCAGAGCCAGGTTGGTAGCTCCTTAAGGACAGACTCTTGTTTGCACCTCCTGTTGAGCATATTGATTTTATTTCTAATCAAATTATTTCTAGAGCTGCTAATGTAATTGAACTTTTTCTTTCATAGTTACTTATGTTGATAACCCGGCAACTCCAGAAGAGACAAGCCTGGAAACCAAAATAGAGCCTGAGCCCGTCTTCATTGACGAGGTAGCACATTTCCTCAGCGATTCTTCATTTGCAAATCCATCTCTGTTATTTTACCAACACGTATCCGTTCACGTCTTTCTGCAGACGAAGATGGACCGAACGCTGGCACTGCTGCAG
The DNA here is from genome assembly GCF_018398535.1 of Haplochromis burtoni. Classification (NCBI taxonomy): domain Eukaryota; kingdom Metazoa; phylum Chordata; class Actinopteri; order Cichliformes; family Cichlidae; genus Haplochromis; species Haplochromis burtoni. The sequence continues at coordinate 190,821 of NW_024582636.1, read as the reverse complement.
AATACAGATCCTGCAGATTCCACTCCTGACTCCCTAGAGCTGATCCAGCTGGAGGGTAAAAACTTTAATGCCACTCTAAATCTAGTCAAACTGTCGCTGTCAGCTGCAGTCAGTGTGAGCCGTGCTTTTGCTTTCTAACCTCATTTCTCCTTTTCTCTCCGTGGATGTAAACAGGTGCATGTGCACAGATGAACCCACTGATTGATGAGAAGCTGCAGGAGATTGACAGGTAATGTGTTAATTATATAACATTTCTCTATTATTAATCAGATTGATCATAATCACGATATGCACAGCAAATGCAAAAGGTTCTTCATCCAGTACTTGGGACTAATGCTTGTTTGTGTGTGTTGCAGGAATCACTCAGAGTTATCAGAGTTGAATGTGAAGGTTTTGGAGGCACTGGAGCTTTACAACAAGCTCATGAATGAGGCTCCATACTACTCGGCCTACTCCAAGATGCAGTCACAGTATCCTCCAGCCAGCTCTGCTGTGGGCATGCAGGTCAGAATAGTCTTACGTGGCTCTGATTGCTAAGAGTGACTCTCAGTCGTAAATGACGTCGAAGCTGAAACCTTGTATACATCCGTGATGTTTAGATAGCAAGCCGAATAGAAAAAATAAATAATGGCTGTTGGCAAAATATTGTTTGCATATGTAAACATATGGAGAATTAGCAGGACGCAGAGCTCAATCATACATGTTTTAAGGATGTTTCTAACATGTCTCATTCACACATGTTTTGCCTCTAAACTAGTTACTAATCTTAGACTAGTCCTGATGGCTTGATATTCAGTCAGCATTTTTTTTTTTTTCTTCCCTGGAGAGCGTCACAGGCTGCCGGAGCTTTCTCAGCAGATGCTGTTTTCTTGGTGGTGATTAATGTCACAGTCTTTCCCTGGAGATTTAGAAAACTGTCCACTTCGCATAGCAGGCAAAAACCAGAGCTCCTTGCAACTTATTATTTTCCTTTTTCCAACTGTCAGGATTTTATTGCACCTGCAGTAACGGGGACTTGGTTAAAAACAAAAATTTAAAATGACAAAAAATTCTGAAAATGTTAATCATTTAAAACGAGTGTTTTATCAGCATCATTTCTGTATGCTGAATAAAGACTGAACACAGCAGATCTTCTGTCTGAAGATTACGTAAACTCAACTGTTTTCCAATATTATTTAATTTGTAATTGTATAACTGTTTTTTATATTATTGGTATTTGTTCTTTGAATATCTCTGTTGGTGCACGTTTCTCTAGAGGCTGGCTATTTGTGTAACATAGCTCACCAAATCTCATTATTTGGGGCAGCTGCTGGTGACCTGCTACTGACTGAGGATGTTTGTAGCATCTCAGACAATGAAGGTTGTAGTTTCTGGATGTAGCAGTCTCCAACTAGAGCTTAAAGGGTGGTGAAACTAAAAATAGCTTCATTATATGTCTTAAATAAATTCAAAAGATAAGGAAATTGTCATCATAGAGATTTGGATTATTACAATTCTTGCGCAGTTCTCTTCATTTGTAATTTGTTTGCATTCATTTCAAGTAGCTTATACAGATTGCTAGGTACAGATGTCCCATAATCACACTGCTATAGGTTTTGGTTGGAGCAAAAACAACACAGCATCAGTTTATATAACATGAAGGATTTTATTTTTCTTTTGGGGGGGGGTTAGTGGTCTGAAAGATCTAAATGACTACAAGTTGACTTAAACAGGGCTAGTCGAGGACTAACTCATGCCAATTTCTCAGCTGTCTGTTTAAACAAAATGCAACCAGAGCAATAGGAATGTGTTACAAGACTGCTTTATACCCATCACACTAACACTACTAACTCTACAGTAAGCATATTGCGAGAACTAGCTGTTTATTTAAAAAATAAGCTACCCATATTAACCACGTGTTATACTAAATAGGCAAAGGGAGAACTGTTAGCACTGTGACAGTCGGGAGGTGGCCAGTGCAAATGAGTTACCAACACAAGATAAAACTGGAAAATATAATTTACATGTAGATATGAATGCATTGTGAGCAACCCTTCTCCTAATTTACCTTCCTCATGTCTGGTGACTTAGATTTGGATGTTACAATTTATAAACTGTTAAATATTCACTAATAAATACTAGGACCGCAGTATCGTAGCGTGCCGGCAGCTGCAGCATAGGTGTAGTAACAGGTCAGTATAAACGCCAAAACAAACCAAGCAGCACCTGCTGGGAGTGGTCAACCAGTTTTTCTGGCTCTGTTCTATATTTACTGGGAAATAAGTTCACTGCCAAACTCTATTACATCCTTTCAGTGCATTCACTTATCAGCAGGCTCCTCTCCTGCTCTTCTCAGGGCTACCTTGGACCAGCGGCACCCCCTTATCTTCCCCCATCCATGCCTCAGATCCCCTCTGCACAGCCCTACAATCTGCCCAGCGACCAGCCTGGACCTCTACACTCACTACCGCCAAATGTCTCAGCTCCACCCAACACCTTACCCAACAGCCAAACTGCTCAGCCGCCCTACATGAGGTAAGAATAACACCTCCGCCCTTTTAACAAGGACGTTGAAAGTCAGATTTTTAATCACTTGATGTGTCTCCAAATCACCAAAAACATTTTAATTTGTACATCATAATGAACAGTGTAATTGTCACTGACATAGCCGTCACATCACAAGGGAAAATAACAAAAACTTGTGATACGCTTTTCTTCTCTCATAAATATACAGTGGTGTGAAGAAGAGTTTGCCCTCTTCCTGATTTCCTTTCTCTTGTATGTTTGTCACACTTAAATGTTTCAGATCATCAAACAAATTTAAATTTAAACAAAGATAACATAAGTAAACACAATGGAGTTTCTAAATGATGGTGTTTATTGTTAAGGGGGGAAAAAAACAAAGTTATGATGACCCTGTGTGAAAAAGTGATTGTCCCCTAATCCTAATAACGGGTTGGGCCACCCTTAGCGGTTTTACAGCCCCATGGAGAAATTTTAGCCCATTCATCTTTGCGAAATTGTTGTAATTCAGCATCAACCACGTATTTGAGGTCATGCCACAGCATCTCAATCAGATTCAGGTGAGGACTTAAATCTGGACCTAAATCCAAGTCTTCATTTTGTTTTCGTAAGCCATGCAGAGGTGGGCTTGCTGGTTTGTTTTGGGTCATTGTCCTGCTGCAGAACCCAAGTGAGCTTCAGCCTGAGATCACAAACAGATGGCTGAACATTCTCTTCAGGGTGTTTTCTAGTCTTCCAGGTCCTGAGGCACTAAACAGCCCCAGACATGACACTACCACCTCCATATTTTACTGTATGATGTTCCTTTTCTGAAATGCTGTATTACTTTCACGCCAGATGTAACGGGACACACACCTTCCACAAAGTTCATCTTTTGTCTCGCCAGTCAACGGAGTATTTTACTAGAATTCTTGGGGATCATCAAAATCCCCAAGACTTTCTTTTCTGTCAAAACTGAGACGAGCCTTGAGGTTCCTTTGGCGCAGCAGTGGTTTGCAGGCCATTTTTGCCCAGTCTCTTTATTATGGTGGAGTCGTGAACTTGCAGGCATGCAGTTCTTTGGATGTTGTTCAGGGGTCTGCTGTGATCTCTTGGCTGAGTCGTCACTGCGCTCTTGGGGTAATTTTGGTCAGCCGGTGCCTCCTGGGAAGTTTCACCGCTGTTCCATGTTTTCGCAATTTGTGGATAATGACTCTCACTGTGGTTTGCTGGAGTCCCACAGCTTTAGAAATGTCTCTGTAACCTTTTGTAGACTGAGATTATGTTGTTCTTATTGGATCGTGGCATGATGTCTAGCTTTTGAGGATCTTTTGGTCTACTCCGCTTTGATCGGGCAGGTCCTATTTAAGTGATTTCTTCATTGAGGAAAGGTGTAGCAGCAATCAGGCCTGGGTGTTCATAAACACTTTAATTTAGAAACTGCATTTTGTGTTTACTTGTGTTATCTTTATCTAATATTTAAATTTGTTTGATGATCTGAAACATTTAAGTGTGACAAATACACAAATAAAAACAGGAAATCAGGAAGAGGAAAAACACTTTTTCACACCAATGTATTGTTCCTATGGAAACACTCTTTTAGAAAACCGAATTTGATCACTACTAACAAAATCATATTACCTACCAAGCATATTTCTCTAGAGGATGTATTGAAATGATAGATTCATGAATTTGTTGACCTAAATGTCACTTGTGGATTTATTTCACAGCAGTGGTTTGAACGCTGCGTACATGAGCCAAGCCACAGGAGCTCCTTACCCACCTCAGGCAGGCATGACCATGGATATGTCAGCCTACCACAACTCCAGCATGCCTCCTGTGGCCTATCCTGTAGCAGCTCCCCCTCACCAGGCTCCTCAGCAGCAGCAGCAGCAGGCAGCATATTATCAGCAGCCTCTTCTGTAAAACTAACACAGGGCAGACCTGAGAAGATACACCCTTCAGATATTTCAGTTGCTAGTTGTGTGTTCATTTGGTTTACCTAGCACGCATGTGTGTGTCAGGTTATTGCTTTAGGAAAATTCCTTTGGCTTTTTATTTTTGTTTTTTGTTTTGTTTAGTTTTTTTTGTGCCTGTCAAGCTGAACAGGACACCCCCTGGAAAGCTGAAATAACTGATGCGTGTATGTAACGCAGGTCTGCTATGCATCCAAGTCAAAACTCGGCTACTGTATGTGAGGCTTAACACGGCACCGACAGTTTTCTTAGTCTCCTCGTTTATCATGGGTGACTCAAAGCAACGCTGGTTTTCTCAAACATCATCAGTCGGCGCGAAGAAGAGTTGGTTTTGCTGTACAGGACCATGCAACAAGCCGTCATTGTCTAATTTGTTTAGGAAATTAGCATATTACAAATAATACATCAACACCATGCTGTTTCTGAATTGAACTGCGAGTCTTCTTATTGGTTAAAGAGGATTAGTCCACACTAGCCTAGATGAGATAAAATGTTATTTTCTTCTTTGTTTATGATCTGTTCACACAACCTTGTCTGCAGACGCAGCATTTTGGCAGCCCTTAAAGCCTGATACATCAACGATGCGATAACGTGCTCAAGTTGGAATAAAATCGAGTAAAGTATTCCTTGTAGCTCTGAGAGTAAAATGCAAGCAGCTTCCAAGTCTTGTGCACAAGTGTGGCTATCAAAATCTCTTTCCTGAGAGGGATCGCTGAGAAAGCCAGCAAAAAAATTAAACAGCCTGCAAGCATGTAGAGTAAATGTGAATAAAAATACAATCATATGTTGTAATGTAGGCAAGGAAAATGGAACAGTTACTGGTTTGTTTGTTTTTCTTGTTTAAGTCTGCAAGTGGGTTCATATGAAGGTATGAGCCGTTTATCCTGATCATCATCTTGATTGCAACACTCAGCTGATGTAGTTTATTCATCTGCAAAGACTGAATTCGTGAGTTCCAGCTCAGGTGCTCTCTTCAGCACAAACATGTGCAGGTACTTAAAAGGCCAGATCTCCCATTTCACTGTTCTCATCACCAGCCACCAACGCTGTAGCTGATCAGTGTCTCTAACAGAATTTAGAAGTGCAAACTCTATTTCTCAATTGTCAGATATGTTAACATTGTAAATAATTCAGAAATGACGTTCCCATAGACTCTTTGCCTTGTGCATTCTATGATTACATTTGACATATTTAATTATGTGTATGTGTGTGTGTGCACATTTGTTTTTTCTCCATGTTTGTGTGTGTTTGAGTACTTTCCCAAAAAGAGGTTCGTTGTCAATGTAAAGCGACACTGATTTTCAAAGGTTTGGGTGAATGGATAATAGATAAACGTCTGAATGGGTTTGGTAGTCTGGTAAAATGCTGCATCTCTTCATGGTTCTAACATCATTCTGTCTCTTCTATGTTTTATGCAAATCCACAGCACATTCTTTAATGTGTATGTACTAAAACGTCATAATTGTCATCAGCATTGCCTGTACTTTGATATATATGTGGAGACATGAAAAAAGTGGGTAATTATTTTTACTGGGCTTCTGCTTTTACTTTTATTTTCTTGGCAAAATGTAAACGACAACATTTTTTTTAAATACACAAAAAAATCTTTAGTCAAACTGAAGAAATAGATGTTTTTCCCTCCACTTAAATTAAAAGCTCTCATACAGTCTTTTGGGCTGCTGCAGTAACTCCACACTTCTAACTTTAGCCAGAACTCAATTTCTGTTAAGCACCTCTAATGTTAAAGGCAGTGTATATTAGATGTAAAATATCTGGATTTGTCAGTGACTTTGGCATTGCACCTTAGCTTTGTAAACATTTTATTTTACCACTGAATGCCTTGTTCTTCTGTAGAAATCAAACACAACGTTGGGAAGCGACTTCTGTCTCTGAATCCTCTGGAAGTGTATAATTGTTTATATTTGAAATATCCCAGGAAACGTTGTGTCATCCAGGATTTTAAAACTGCTTTTGTAACAGAGCAAACTGTATAATATTCTTCAATAAATATACTTTGAAATAAGAGAAACTGCGTGTGTGGAAGTTGATTTTGTTCTTTTAGCGCCGATTCCTCTGAAGCTGTTGAAGTAATTACATTTGTACAATTAAGAGAAGGGTGATTAAAATAGAAACTGTCCACCTACAGTAATTAGCCTCTGCTATTCCCTGCACACATCCCCATCTGCATGACATGTACAATCCAATAATATGCTCTACCCAGAAGACATGATTTATTAATTGCACTTGGCCTTTTTATAGCTTCTTTTTTTCTTTCTATTGGATACACTGGAGGTTATGTGAATGCTAGAGATGGTTATAGGTAGCAAAGTGCAGGTAAAACTGTTCTTCAGTTGCAAAGTCAGATTCTTGCCTGCTCTTCCAGGATACGTGGGAGTGTGAATAAATGTTTTCGAGATTGTCTGAAAACAGCACAGCTGGTGCCTTGGTCTGCTGAGGATGGCTGAGAAGATTCCCTCATCTGTTGTTTGTCCTCGTGAGATATTTTTGAGTTGAAAATTGGCCTGTTTTTAAGTGAAGAATGCAGCACGAAACTGGTGGAAAGTGATTACGTAGGGCTGCAAATGTGTTTATTGGAATATTTTAGTTTAGCATATAATTTTACCTGTTTACAGTTAGCACTTCTCATGAAAACATTTGGAGAAAACACACTTGAATATTCATGACTGAGTCATTCTAGCAGTGTGCCATAATAAACGGTAAATAAGAATAAATAATAAGTAGGACCGTGGTCGATCTTTATGGAGGTTACTGTGGTTTTATATACCTTATGAGGGTGCTCTATCAGTACTTTACTGCAGCCACCTTCATTTTGTTGCTTGTCTGTGGGTCAGATAGATCACAAAAATGACCATTTGTAAAACGCAAGCTTCTGAAAAGTTGATAAAGAACCTGGCATCAAAGTATGGACCAATCTGAGAAATCAGAGTGAAATTAAATCTGTAGAGCAGTGGTGTGAAACATAAGGCCTAGGGACCAGGATCGGTCAGCAAAGATTCAAATCCGGCCCACTGAACAGCTTTGAAATAATGTGAAGGAGGGCATAGATTTTGGACTTGCAAGAGAGTCTGAACAGCAATTTACGGCCAGGGGGGGGATCTTGAGAAATTTTCTTAGGGTGGCATGAGGGTGGCAAAGAAATCAAATGGGGTGGCAAAATCGAAGCCCCCCCCCAAAAAAAAAACCCACTCATGCAGGTGGTTACATATGGTTAAAATGATTTAAATGCAGTAAGTATACAAGTTTTTCATATAAATAAAGTCTATAACTTAATTATTGGCTGTTGCCCACATAATTACACACTTTAGTTTCATAAAACATGTGGGTTTTGACCTTATGTACTGTATAGCCTGTATGATAAATAAATATGTAGCCAATAAGTATAAAATCCAGAAAGTTACACAACATGAGGTGCTTCATTTACAAACACAAGTCTAACTTAAGTTTCACTGTTTTTTGTTATAAAACAATCACATTGTTACAGCTTAAATTACACAAAATGTCAGAAATCTGCACTGTCATGAACAAAAATGTAAACCTAATTTTTCATGATTTGTTGGATTAACCCACTGAGGTCTGAAATACAACCGGCCATTTTTGACTCCTTTTGAGTTTACGTTTGTATTTTACCCTCAGATTGTTTAATTTTCTTTTTTCTTTTCAGCTCAACTGAATTTATTTATTTATTTGACTTTCTTTTTATTGTTTTTCTTTAAACATTATACATGGGGTAGGGGGGTAACAACAACAACAACAACAACAACAAAAAGATAAATACAACAGGTAGGATAACAAAAAAAACCCATGTTGGATCTCCTTGTTTCTACAGTTTGATCATTTCTCATTATCAATGTGTTGGTCTTTATCCTGTTGGGTTTATGTACTCAGTCCATTTCTCCCACTTTTTATGGTATTGATCTTCCTGAGTCCTTATTCGGTAGGTCAATTGTTCCATAGTTTGTATTTCATCTATAATTGTGATCCATTCGTCCTGTGATGGTGGGTCTATCTTGTTCCGTTTTCTTGTAATTGCCTTTTTACAGGCAAAAAACAACTAAATTCAGCTCAACTGAATTTAGTTGTTTTGACTGACATACTGCATTAGTATTACTGATCTGAAATCACACAAAGAACTTAAGATCCTAGTAGTATTTTTTACTGTAAAAAAAAACAAAACACAGACATGTTGAGTAAATTTTTATAACTTGAAATGCAAATATAAATTGTACATTTTGTAAACCATATACCACCACTACTTTACTCTAAACTAAGCAGACCAAGTACACCCTGGCCGTTTTTTCATTTTGTACATAACCATTTAAAAATGACTTACTGAATACTCAAATGAGAAACAATCACGGTGCTCCTGCAAGTAAGTATGCCCCCGCACAACATGATGTGTGCCAGTATAAAAAGAAAAAAGTTTGTCCACCATACAAGACCAGAAGAGCACCAGGGACTAAACCTGCAGGTCCTGACAACAGGCCGAGGTGCTATCACTCCGCTGGTTTTCTACTTAGTGACAGTGTTTACGTTGCAAATGTGCCTTTGTGACATTCATTAGTGCCCTCACTGACACACAAAACAAAACGACTACACAACAGAACAACTACACAAGACAACACAACACACTAAGTATACACTCCACACTAAACGTCACAAATCTCCCACATCTAAAAACTCTCTCTCTCTCTCTCTCTCTCTCTCTCACTCGCTTGCTCTGTCTCGCTGCCGTTACCGTCACTCCCAAAACTTTTCCCTCTTCCTAAACAACCAAATCCCCACGTGTTGACTTTTTTTTTTTTAAATTGGGCGACATGGTACATTTTTCCACCGATAGGAAAGAGGTGGCTTTTTTCATTTCTTTACTGTTTTCACGATGTCCTTAGAAAACGCTTAAAACACACACACACAAAAACGTGACGACAGTATTTAGAAAAAAGCGTGGCTTATATATATTATCATAACTCTGGATTTACTGGCCTGTAATTAAAATTTAAAAACTTTGAAGTCCGAACTTTCAATGTGGGCTGAAATAGAGACTCAGCATGGCTGCAGCTTGTTGCTATGTCAGCTTACATCAGTCATGTGATTTGGAGGTGCAGTGTACCACAGAGGGTTAATAACACTCACCTTCCTTCCATTTCCAGAGTTAACATCCAACCACCTGTGTAAAATCCGAAATTCCCATGGTGTTGTTCAAAATGTGCTCTGGCACAATCATAAACATCGCTTGCTACTGAAAACAAGAAAAAAGCCGGTCCTGCTATGGGCTGAACCATTTGTTACTGGTGCAGGGGGGAACACTATGCAATATATTCAGTTTTAGCATTTATATTCACTGTTGACTGTAACTACGCTCAAACTGTTAATGCTATCTTATTTTAATAAACAACACTGTATACAAAACTAGGGTGGCACTTGGGGTGGCAAGGGATCATCGCTGGCCGATGGCGCGATATGGCAGCCTGGCTTCTGTCAGTCTTCCCCAGGGCAGCTGTGGCTACAACCGTAGCTGCCTCCACCAATGTGTGAATGCCAGAGTGAATGAATAGTGGCATTGTAAAGCGCTTTGGGTGCCTTGAAAAGCGCTATATAAATCCAAACCATTATTATTATTATTATTATTATTTTAGGGTGGCACTTGCCACCCCATGCCACCCTTCTAGATCCGCCCCTGTTTACGGCACATTTATTTATTTGTGATTTCTTTCATTTACTACAAAAGCATTTATTTATCGTGTAGACGAACCAGACTTGCTGTTAGAACTGCACTTCTTTTTTTATGTATATAAAACTAGATTAAATGTGTAGTTAAACATCTTCACACCAAGAGATGTTTGGTTCGGCCCACTGACTACTTAAGATGAAAATGATCTGTATGTGGCCCAGGATGTAAAATGAGGCTGACGTCCCTGCTGTGGAGGATAGAGTTAAGTTGAATATCATATATAAAGTAGGCTATAAAAAATGTTTTGTTTTACGTGTGACATAAACACAAGTGTGAATGTTTTTAATCTAATTGAGTTTGACTTTTGACGGCTGCCCTCCAAATGACACTCGCTGAGTGTACGAAATTCTCAAGTTCTACTTCGTCCTTGAACGCAGCACTCCTGTAACCCTGTGTGATGCGTGTGGGAGGAAGAGGAGGGCTACATCTGATGTACGTGCCCTGTCCACTCCGTGAAGATCTGCAGGAGGACACGTCCGAGCTGCCGTTCAAGTCTTTTCTCTTCTGCTGGCGTGAATCGGAGTAAAGCTGGAGCCGGCGGTTCACTGTCCGCCGCCCGAGGAGCGGCACTTCCAGTGGAGTGGCACCGAGCGCCAGCCTCCGCCTTGGACCGACGAACTGGCTGAGATGTCCCGGCACATCTACACCCGTCACGGGATAGCAGAGGGGATGCAGAAGCCCGTGTTTCAGGTAGGAAAGAAATAAAACATGACGTGAAACAGCGAGGATCTGTAGCAAATGTTTTAATGATGAAGACAAATCTTAAAATATATGCAAATATGCACGGGGGGATAATGAAGCCCCCTTACTCCACACTACGATGACATAATAATAATAATAATTGAAAAAACAAGTCATCCTGCTCGTTGTCTTGGTGAGGATGCATTCATTATCTCCAACTAGTCCTCGAGGTGTTATTAGTCAAACTGAGACTGCACGAGATCTGCAGCGTGGCGTGAATTTGATTTATTCAAAAAGGAATGAAATTAGGTGCTCAATTATTAAGCACTTTATGACGAAGCCCAGCTTGTGATGCATGAGGTAGTTTAAAAAACTTTTCCAGAGAAGGGAGGTACTTTACCCCCTCCCATATTTTTTCAATGTTACAACATTTGCAGATTGTTAATGTAACTGTGTGTGCACTTAGATGTAATGAATGGGAGTGCTGCTATTTGATTACCAGGAAAGAATCGGATATGAATCTGATATTATGAAGCATAATAATCAATGAAATAATCAATTTTCCTAAGACTATGTAGCCTAATAGTTGTGGTCAGAAATTCATCCTGCTCAGGATGGTTCAGGCTCGGGCTTGAATCACATTTCTTTGTGTTTTTGAACTGCTGATGTCACTAACTTTAAGGATTTTACTCCGGGTGGGGGGAAATTTTTGAACATTCACTACATTAATCAGGCAAATAAGACATTATCTACTACAGAATGTGTGTAAATACAGAACTCCGCAAAGTGGCCTCGTTAGAGACCGTTATACACAGCGAAGGCACTTTTGCTTTGTGTTGTGATTTTCTGAAGTTATAGTTTGGCAATGCCTGCAATTTAAAATTAAGATGGGATCACTGAAAGTGATATTCCTCCCTCTGCTGTCACAAAGGGATATGATACCAGGCGCATGAGTGTCATAAGAGCCAAGCGCTGCAACCATTTACTATATTTCACATCATTTCCTGCTCAAGTGAAGTATGCCCTCGCTGCACTTAAACAAATTGCTTGTGTGTGAAAATAGGTCAGAAAAAACTGAATCCGTACATTGGGGCAGTGTTCACGCAAAGCTGCACTTACCATAGACCTTAGTGTGACAGTCCGAGAAAGCATTAAAAGACCGGCTTCTTATAATCAGGTCATCACAGCAGACAAGAGACAGCTGGTTGGCATCAACGTCACTTTAACCAGAGAGACTGAGATGCTGGTTTTAACGGGGTTACTGAAAGGAAGGTGCCCTTGGGTTTGTCCTGTAGAGGAGAGGGGGATAAATAAAGGGAAGGGCCAACAAAAATACAATCACAAATATAAAATAAAAGAGCAGAGTTCATTCGCGGGTCTGTTTTGCCTTCATTAGGCTAACAGGGGGACTTACTCCAGACGCAGTCGACTGAAGAGGTCCGATGGCAGCACCACTTCCACCAGCTTCATCCTCAGACAGGTAGGACATGACGAACTTGAACTTTTAGAGGTCAAGCATAAACCTGACTGCATTTCTGCTTCGTCGAGGCATAGATCTGGTTAATACTGATGAAAGCTTCACCATGTAGCACTGCACCTGGCTACAACACATATGACAAGCGTCTTTAGTTTAGGCAGCAACTCAGTTCAATTCAATTCAGTTTTATTCATATAGCACCGAATCACAACAACAGTTGCCTTGCGGTGCTTGATAGTGTAATGAAAAAACCCTACAATAATACAGAGAAAACCCCAACTGTCAGATTAGGAAAAAGGAAGGAACAACTCTCTTTTAACAGGAAGAAACCTCAGGGGTCACCATCTGCTGCAACTGGTTGGGGGTAAGGGGAGAGAGACAGGACATAAGACACTGTGGAAGAGAGCCAGAGATTAATGGTCTTAGCAAACATCCTAATTGTGTCTTAATAGCCTACCAGGTCCTTTGGAAAGGAGTTAAAGAGCTATAAACAACACTATGAAGCACTTAAGACTAATAATTGATGCAAACCCCAGCTCTGACAGTGAGTGGTGAACACTTGCTGTTTGCAGATATCCCTGGTGGAATGAAGTGTTTTTGAGAGCTCATCTCTGGACCACTGTTGATTTCTGACCTCAATCCATCATTACATAACTTTTGGTTAGACTCATATGGGTTTGGCTCCAATGTGAAGAGAAAACACTGTGGCAGCAGATAACATGTTGCCAGTCTAGAAGATGTTCTGCTGTAGTCCAGGGAATAGATGGCCTTGATTTGGTCTCACTTGGGAATTTAGCTAACTGACCTGCTTTTGAGTCATCTACCAAACTTTCACGAGTCACGGGAGCAGCGCCAGGCAACACTGTTTGGATGCACCGCCTCTTTTGTATATGTCACAGTGAAAACAAAATTCAATTTCTTAAGTCCCTTCTTTAATTCATAATGTGCTTGCGCCAGACTACTTTACAGTGCTTACCGTGGACTTTGACATCCTGCTGACAAGTTACCAAGGGAACCAAGGCTGCAGAGGCCATACAAAGATACAAGAATAGTTCATCAGTGACTACCTTTGTCCCAAAGCCCCACTCTTTCTCTCCCTTTTTCATGCTTTCAAACCTGACCTCAAACAAACTTGGTCACACGTGCTCTTTGGAGATACAGTAAATCAGACCAAATCAAGTTGGAGAAAGAACTGAATCGTCAGATGTGAGTAATGATGGTGTAGCCCCCCCATTAGTCACAGAAATCATCTTTTTGTACATAATTCCATTTGAACAAAACTGAGCATAACACCAGATGATTAGCAATGTAAATAAAATATAAGATCTGTATTTTATTGAGCAGCACACTAATGAATGCAGTTTGTGTTCAAAGTGTAAACATCATCCATTAATTAGTGAATACCTACTGTTTGACACTGGCGTAATAATATGACTCACAGGAAGTGAGGAAGGTGGAAAAGACACAGTGTTGCAGACAGACCTCAAAGAAAGAAAGAGTAGACAAAAAGAAGGAGAGGCAAAAAGTAAAGCACAAGGACAGTGGAATGAAATGAAAGCTCTTGCCCACTCCAATTACTTATTACACACTCAGAGATTTCTGTAACGCCCCCGCTGTGATTTGTGTCATCACCGGTGTGATCGTCATCAGGTAAGAAGAGAAGGAGTGGGCTCTCTCTCTTTGATGCCCACGTGTATCCATAGTAACAGCCTTCAACAACAACAGGGGTCAAGCTGACAAGGTTGATTAGCAGAAAACTGCGCCGCCTCCTTTCTTTTCACAAGAAGGTAACAGTTTTTTTTATTTATTTTACAGCAAAAACTCAATGAAAGGAGAAAAGTGAGATGAAGGCATTCTTTACAGCAGCCGAGGTAGATATCGAATGTTTTTATTGAACGTTCCTCCTCTACAGATCATTTGTGGACATTACAGAATCATGGTCAACATTATAAATCTTCCCTGGACTCTGGAGTTATTAATGTTAGTTTGTTCAGCTCTGCAACGAGGGAGAAAAGGATTAGGCGTGATCCATGCGAATACCAATTTTTGTATCGTTTTCAAAATTTGGTTATTAAATATTAGCCTTTTCTGTTGCAAATTGTGATCTTAGGCCAGTTCAAATGTGGCTATGTGATGTTAAGAGTCCAAGAAAGACCAAAAAAGTTGCAGTGTCACAGTTCAGTGCAGCCATTTACTGTCTGATCATTTTTTGTGGTTCCAAAGACAGATCATGTTGTACAGTACAGTAAAATGATGGTGATACCAGATGTCAGTAATTTACTGTAAATTACTTTGAAGTAACATTACATCACTCGTAACCTTGCAGTATTTCACTTTACAATGACATTACGATTGGAAAAAGAGAAAGAATAATGTTCATTTTACTGTGTGGGTGTGGTTTGACAAGATATGACAGGTTGTGTTGGCAGCATAAGCAAACAGCAATCCAACTGTCACCAGAATGCGATATAAATATTGCTCTTCACCCACTTCAAACCAGTAGGAGCACAAATACAAAATTTTTCATCTGTGTAATAACCAACGATTGGCAGAAAATAGTGCATTTAACTAGGAGACCACAGGGATCAGGGCAAGGCGAGGTGGGGTCTGCCGTCTTCTGAATGACCTCTGGTGCTTGTCTTACAAAGAAAAATGAGAGAAAATGACTTAAATTAATTGTTTGCTCCAATGGACGGCTGTGTCACAATACAGGGACATTATGTTCCAGGAGATATGGATGACGAGTCTGAGTCACTGCATGTGATACCGAACAGATCTGCTGCCGAGATGGTAAAAAACTGATTCTCCCAGATGGTACGCAGAGCACCTACACACAGATGTTTATGTGTGCTGTTGGCGAGTGGATACCTGATCGAATCCTGAGCCAGGCTTTAAGGTCCATGAAAGGATTATTTATAAGACAGACTTGTAAAAAGGCCTTTAACCTTTCCTCCATAGCAACAACTTAAAGATGCAGATAGACACAGAAGACGAAACATTCAGCTTTTTTATTGTCTGTTTGGATTTGCATCTGTTTGCAACCAGTTTGCACTTCTCTCTGGTCACTTAGCATTTTTGTAGCAATTCTTGTAATGTGAATTTTCTATCTCCTTATGCTAATTTGTCATCTGTTTCTGTTCAGTTTTTGTCTCTGCACACAGTTTCAGGTTCTTTTGTCTGTTCAAAATCGTTTTGCAGCTGTCTGTATTCATCGCACCTCTTTCTTCGGCTGGCTCTATTTGACCCTCATGCATCTAATTATGTTTTGTTTTTAAGACTAGCTGCTGGTTTGCATCTTTGGAGGTCTTTGCAATTGTTAAATGCATTGACCTCTTAATAAGAAATGTTAACTCCCCCTTCAAACAGGGGTTCTGAACTCTTGAGGTTAGCTGGGTCTGTACTTGGGTAGGCCATTCAGCAGTTCTGAACTATGGTTGGGATTTTATCAGGAATTCCTGAATTCATATTAATATGAAACAATATATATGTAGCAAATGACAAGAAAGATCATCTCCTTCAAAGGTCCCACATTTACATTGTGTACAGTTCTCATTATCTTCGTTGTTTTTTTTAGTCTTTCAGTTCTACCGGAATCTACTACTTATAACATAGACACTTCTCTACACATATGTATTAAAGATAGGTGCTATGAGTGGGAATAATTTTACAGTGCTGCTAACAGCAAGTACATGTATGTAATTTAATTTAGGGTTTATGCTGTCTAACAAAAAATGAGTAAAAAGCACCAACAACCGGTTGCAGCAGATGGCCCCGCCCCTCCCTGAGCCTGGTTCTTCTGGAGGTTTCTTCCTGTTAGAAGGGAGTTTTTCCTTCACTGTCGCCAAGTGCTTGCTCATAGGGAGTCATCTCATCGTTGTTGTTTTCTCTGTATGTGGGGTTTTTAATCTACAATATAAAGTGCCTTGAGGCAACTCTTGTTGTGATTTGGCACCATATAAATAATGTTGAATTAAATTATTCAAAGCAGAATAATTGTCATTTGGGGAACTCTGAGCTTATTAAAACCAGTCTGTCTTGATAACACAGACATAAACATATATGTATATATTTAAAAACCCCAAACCAAGCAATTTATGTTTATCATGGTTCAAAGGTGAAGGCACAGATGATCTTTTTTT
This sequence comes from Haplochromis burtoni, assembly GCF_018398535.1. NCBI lineage: Eukaryota > Metazoa > Chordata > Actinopteri > Cichliformes > Cichlidae > Haplochromis > Haplochromis burtoni. Next base: position 174,318 of record NW_024582636.1, on the reverse strand, counting down.
CTTGGTGTTGGAATTAATAAGCCTAGGTCAAGTTATTTCCTACTCTAGCTGTCTCTTACTTACAGTTAATTCAGTTGATGCTGACATCCAAATGACGGGAAGAAAAGGGGTTTCACACGTAGCAGACCTTTTATTTTGAGATGCCCTGAGGACACAACAAGAGTACAGTGATGAATTTTGGTGGACCAATAGATGTTCTCAGCAGAAAATGACCTCTTAGTCACAGCCGAATTTCCTGACTGCCTCTGTTACGTCGCCTGAATTAATTTCTTATCTCACATTCACGTCCTGGATTGTCGTGTTTTCATTCTCTAAATCTGTTCCGTTGCTTTACATGAATAAATCTTGGAATCATGAATGAATGTAAGGCTCACAGAGTTAATTGATTGAATTCATTGTGAGATTGATAAACCTATAATGCCGTCCCGGAAATTTAATTTGCCTTGCCGACTCACGATACATCAAACAGAGGCAACTCTTTAACCTCATCTTTCAGCTTGCAGCTTGCAAAGTGATAAGGAAGAGACTTCACACTGCTAATCCGCCTTATGTAGGTCACATGCCTAAACTCAACAGCCTTTAATTTGTGAATTAGGGGAGACCGGGGATAGTTGTAACATTTTTGACATTTCTGTCTGTAAATTGGAGCTCTTTTAAGGTAGTGGATTCAAAATGTAATGCAAAGTATTTACATGTCTCTGCTATTAAATAGTGCAGCTATTTTCTCTGCAGCACAATTACCCATTGCATGGTATGGTCTCAAACACGAAGAGTGAAATGTTACAATTAACCCCATAGTCTGGGTTAGTTGTAACATATCCTGGGGTGAAATGTAACACAATGAAATAAGGGTACTGACAAAACATTAACATGTAATCTTTGTTTATTCAACACATGAATGCACTTACATCCATTTATGTAGCTCTGTGTGTGTGTGACAGAATGCAGAAATCTAGCTTTTGAACATATTCCAACCCCCCAAAAAAGACAAATTATGGAATTTTCTGCAACTGAATATTTCATTAATTTTGGTTGGTCTTCCTTGAGTTTGGCCTCATTGGCTCAGTGGGCATTATAACCTACAACTCTTGCACCAATTTTGAACATAACAATGAAGCTGAAAAAATGTAGTTGTTCACCAGCATCGCAATTCCATTACTTTTTATCATGGCTTACCTTGGTGTGGTTTGCAAAGTGCTTCAGAAAGATGAGGAAATCTGTTTCTTGCACCCATCCTGATTTATTTCCACTACCAGTACTTCCTACTGGTCCATCTCTGACACAGTGGTCTGCATAATGTATGTGTGGGAACACAAACAGTGGAGGAATTGTGTTGCCAATGGCATTAACCGCATATACAAATGCGACCAGTGAACCTCTCTCTGCTGATGTCGTTGCCCCAACTTGTTTAATATAAGTTAAAGTAATAGTGTGGTAAGTTGTAACATCTGCATTATTGTTACAACTAACCCAGACTGTTGCTGTTACAACTGACCCAGACTCCTATAGCCATGAACTAGCTAACATTACAGCCAACGGCTAAAACATTAGCACTAAAGACCTACACAGAATATATCCCCATAGACATACAAATAACATAATTTAAGTTTGATGAGTTTAACTGCAAAGCAGATAATGCTATTAGAAATTGAAATAAAGTAGAAAAACTTACTTTTTGGCATACAAATTACTTTTTTTCGTGTTAAATTGTCTGTGTTTGACAAAATGTGCTGATTTTTCACATGTGATAGCAGAACTGAATTGGGCATGCACAGGATGAGTCACATCATTTGAAACTTAGCCCTGATTGGAGAAATTGGAAGTGTTACAACTGACCCACGTTACAACTATCCCCGGTCTCCCCTACTTGATGGGCCAAGCCACCGCTGCCGTCGCTCGCAGCTGGTATTGCACGCTAGTTTGTCAGCACCTCCTGAGTAGATGATGGAGACAATCTCATAACTTACAAATGAAAGGTACTTTGTTATCAGTTGGAAATGATTGCATGCTTAATTTAGAAAATGGCAAAAGGAGTGGGAGCAAGTTGGAGTGCCTTTCTAGCTGAGAAACTAAAGTTCCTTTCTGGCTTGTCTGACATTTCTTGCACTTTGTTTCTCTGGGATGTTACATTTTGTCTCTTGATTGGGCACAGCGTGTGTTAGAGACATAAAACGCCTAAACGAGTTCTCACATGTTCAACCTGTTTCTACCCTGATAGGTTTTCTGATTTTTAAAGGATCTAACTGAACTCAAATGGATGACAGTGACAGCTTGAGATATGAGTAAGAACACAAACTCTTTGTGCCTCTCTTATCCACTTTGTTCCATTATTAGTTCAGTTTCTTGTCATTTTTGCAGCCTGTGTGCGTATGTGTTTATTTTCAGTGAGGTAATGTTGCTCGAGCTGTCGTGTTACACGTGATATCTAATTATACCACCAGCTCGGTCCCACTTTTCTCCAGAAGCATATTTCACCCTTTGTGCTCTTTCTGTTTTGCTTCCCATCTTTCTTTATTTCTCTCTTTCTTTAAAAAAAAAAAAAAAAGCACCCTTATATGTGATATTTCATGCAGCTTCAGCCTGAATAAAATGACCTTTATTCTGAAAGGTCTCCCTTTGATCTACTGTTCCACACGGGCCAGAGGGGGTCTGCCGGGAGCTGCTGTGCAGAATAAAGACACAGAGCAATATCTAAATGAATGATGAGGATGTAGCACCCGGCTCTGTGCCTCCACTAAAATACATGCAGGATAGACACAAAAAAATCTGATGTTTTGGGAAGAGCTTGTTCGGAGCAAGCTTAAAAAAAAGGAAAAGGAAAAAAGCGTGGCGATGTTGATGAAGATGCATTATCGGATCAAGAGAGGGTGCTGTTGCTCTACTATGCCAAACAAATGGCAACGTCCCAGTGCCAAACTTGTTTGAGTAGGATCATTGCTGAGTTTGTGTAACGTGTGTGTGTGTGTCTGTGTCTGTGTATTTTTAACAGGGAAATTTATATTATTATTGTGAATAGTATCAAGAATTTCTTTTAAAGCTCAAAGCCAAAGGAGGGAAATATGAATTGCAAAACAAATACTGTAATTTACCTTATTAATGATTTTCATGTATGTTTGTATTTCTGAGGTGTTTACTATGAAAATAAACAGTCTTTCAGCTGCACAAATGAAAACCTTTTGTACAGCAATGAATTCAAAGTCTTTATCTAATTTGTAGCTTAACATCCTGCGGTAATTATGGGATGGTTAAAATAGGAATCTATATTTTTTAAATGCACTGTTGTTTCACATGTAAAGTAGTTATAATAGCAACAGATGCTGTCCATGAAAGGTGTCAAACTGGAGATTTGAAGTTCTCTAGCTTTTCTTGATTGATCTCTGCCATCACTCTCCCTGTAGCAGATATTTACAGATTGATTTTTACGGCTCCGGTGTGTTCATGAAGCTGTAAAGACGCGGGCGCTCCTTGTAGCGGAGCAGCGGCTCGATCGCATCGAGTCTGCCTCTCGTTCTAAGTATCATCACTCAGCTGTTTGCCTTTGCTGCCGTTCTGCATGTGCAAATTAAATGTCGGTGTTTAGTGTGAAAGATTACCTCACGCTCACATACAAGGACAGGATTGACACAGCTTGCTGGTTAATGATGCTCTCAGGCTGCAGACGCCCCCGCCTCTTTCTCTTCTCTCTTCCTCATTCACAGCCAGCCGGGCTGACTGGAGCCTGCATCGGCCAATCAGCAGCCTGCATCTCACGTCTGTCATCAACCAGTGCTGGGGAAGGGATTGGCTCGTGCAATCTCAGCTTGGAAGGCAGATGAAATGCCAGGTCTGCTCAGCCTCTGGGGATAGCCAAGCTTGCCTTATAATGGGAAACAACACTTGTTTGACCTGGGAGCAGTAACATCTAATTCAGCATTAGCAGAAGACTGGACTCCAGCTTTTTTCTCTTTTCTTTTATAAATCTGTTGTTCTTCTGTGATCTGGGTTCTTTTTCATCTACCTTCATGTGGAGGAAGAGACTGCTGGTGCTCTCTGTCACTCCCCTATCCTCATCATCCATCCTCTCCAGAACAGGTTGATCTTGAGCCGTTTCGAACTATTTTTGCACTGAAGAGCTCATTTTTGGGAACCTCACTCCTCCATGTACGATAACTTGTACCTTCATGGATTTGAAGACTCGGAGGCGGTGAGTGGAGAGTGGCGTCTGGCACTTGTAAACCACGCTGTTCTGTTCCGTCGTGGCTGCTTGATCCATACATAAACTCCCACAGAATGCGTTGAGACTTGAGTGGGCTGAGCGTGCACTCATCTCGGGGGAGTTAGAGGAAGGAACGGTGTGTGTGTGTGTGTGTGTGTGTGTGTGCATTTGCGTGCATGTCTCCTCAACCGGTCAAAAAGAAAAATACAGTTTTCTCACTGATACTATCAGCTTGGACGCCAGTTCTCCTCCTGTCTGGGCTGGCTGTCTGCAAAGCTGAAAAGTATTGTCTTTACCATGTATGGCTGATTGGCCGGTATGCATGCTGTTTGCCTCTGTTTATGAGCATTGTGAGCACGTCTGCATGATTCCTGTGTGCCTCCACCTTTATCAAACCCCACTGTACATCATCATGGTTTATTGAAAAGGCCAACAAACATAATCAGCATTCACTACGGCCATCTGCGTGATGCTGATGTGCTGATGCGTGCCAACTGTTACATTCGTCACTCGCAGCATGAATGCCTTTATGGTCGAGAAACACGTTGCCATTAAGGGAATTCTCATCTTTGCCACAGATAAGTGTGCATAGGCACCTTTAATACAAAGAGGCAGGCAGGAAGAAAAATGTGCGGAAGCAGAGAAAAATGCTTACAAAGGCAAGGAATATAGAAACTGCTGCCGGGTGGGGAGGAGGGAGGGAATCCCACTGAGGCAGAATCTGTCAGAACCTTTCCATAAGTCCACCTGAGATACCGGCTGCCTCATAAAGACTAAAAAGTAGAGTTAGCATGTTCTGTCCTGTCTGCAGCGTATACAGAGAGATCTTCTGTGTTTGCGTTGTTGTTTGTTGCGACTTTGAAAAATGTGTTCATTTTTATGTGCCAAGTTTTGTAAGTGGTGTGGTATTAGTAGCTTCTCTTTGCTGTTGTTTCTTTCCTGCATTGGGAGTTATTTCCAAAAACTCAAATTTCAGGCCTTACACTCAAAAGCTCTGAGTGCCCAAAATAACTCTCTTAATTTAGTTACTCTCTTAGCTGATAGTACAGCAAGATCCAGAAATAACATGTTTATTTTTTATTATTATTATTATACGTCAGAATAACTAATGAGCCTGAAGACAGTTTACTCCCATGTGAGACTGCTCGGGAAATGGATTCGGGAAAATCCCAGTACTCTCTAGAAACTGTCTCATACAGGATAAAACTGGATCCATTCATTCCTTCATTACTACTAAGTCAAAAACACACTACGTTTGATCCTGCTGGTCAATTACAGTGAATCAGTCAATGAGTATTTCTGTCAATACAGGCAGCCTTTGGTTCTGTGTACTTTAATGAGTACTATTAAATCAAACCTGGAGAACTTGTTCATGCACTCTGTTGGGCTGCTGTGTTCCACATTGCTCCATATTTAGCTGTACTGGCAGCGTCACAGAACACACCTTTGACCTTACTGACCCCGTGGTTTGCTATCAGCACTTATCTTTAGCTTGTTTTGTTTTTTTAAAGCCAGGAATGTCACACAGACTTGTCATTCATTTCATTTCCAGCATATATTAAGCTGCAGGCTCTCTTGTGTGACTTATTTTCAGTAAGAGTTTTGGAGTGACATTGTTTGACACACAAATGTAATCTATGTGTTTGGCGTTTATGACCTTCCCACCTTTTTTTTTGACGATTACTCCTTCTTTTCCAAAGCTCAACATTTTCCAGCCCTCGGACAGTTTCACTAGAAATGTTAGTCAAGTAAAATTAACACTCCAAATTAAAAATCCAGAACAAGTGTTTTACCCAAGACTACCAAGAAAGCAGCTTTTTGGTCCATTTTAAAAATGTTTAGCAGAACATGCAGGACTTTCCGTTTTGTGGCCTTGATCCGTTTTTATCTGATGATGTAATATTTAGAGTCATAGTTGGTGGAAACTTCCATATGAGTATTATTCTTTTTTTGCAGAGTCACTGTCCTTCCCTAGCTTCTGGTAGTGATGTAAACCACTTTCTACCCTTCTGCAAACATACAGTATTGTTCACTGCATGACTCACCTTTATAACAGGTATTATGAAAAACACAAAGCCCAGTAAACCTTCTGCGCTGGCTCATAGTAGTTTTACTATTGCAAATAGTAGTGCAAACGTGGAAGCAGCGCCTGAAGAAGACACTGTTTATTTCTAAACCAAGTCTTTCCATTATACACTCACTGGACCCCTTGATCCATTTTTCGTCTTCAGAGTTGTTTTAATTCTTTGTGGGACAGGTTCAAAAAGGTATTGGAAACTTTGCTCATGGATTTTGGTCCAGTTTGACATCACAGTATCAAACAGTTTTTGCAGTCGCTGTCAACAAATCACCCATTCCACCGCATACATCATGGATTGAGATCTATTGGCTTTTTGGCTGTTTAAGTACAGTGAACTTACTCATGGTAAAGTAGCCTGTTTGAAATTATTTGAAATTTGTGACAGGACACATCCTGTTGGAAGCAAAAGCAAAATGTACAGCAAACTCTGGCATTTAAAGGGTGCTGAGATGGTACTAAAGGCGATACTGTATTTTCTCTTTTTTTGGCCATTCTCTGTAAACCCAAGAGGTGTATACCCAAAACCCTGTGCTGAATCATACTTGTTATTAATCTCTGGCTCTTTTTCCACAGCGTGTCTTTTATCCTGTCTTCCTTCTCTCTCCCCAACCGGTCGCAACAGATGGCCACGCCCCTCCCTGAGCCTGGTTCTGCTGGAGGTTTCTTCCTGTTAAAAGGGAGTTTTTCCTTCCCACTGTCGCCAAAGTGCTTGCTCATAGGGGGTCATATCATTGTTGGGGTTTTTTTTCTCTGTATGTATTATTGTAGGGTCTACCTTACAATATAAAGCGCCTTGAGGCAACTGTTGTTGTGATTTGGCGCTGTAGAAATAAAATTTAATTGAATGGTTTTGTAGGAAAATCCCATAGACTGCGACCAACAATCATGCCATGCTCAATTCAGTTAACTTCAACAAGCTATTTATGATGACGTCTAAATGCATTGAATTGGCTGCTCAGATATTTGCATTCATGAGCAAGTGAACAGGTATATCTAACAGAGTGAGTTCACAAGGAGCTAAAGGCCCAAAGTGGGCCAGGTTTTCAAAGAACTTAGAGACGTTTATCCCTTAAAGCTACTGGATGCAGTGTTGGTGCCAGCTGAGTGTGCTGAGGAGGGAATGCTTTTCGTCTTACAGTCTGGGACTGATAGTCACATAGGTCAGGGGAGGAGATGATTGGAGATGGGAGAACGGACTGAGCTTCGGCATCTGGACAGATAAGGTTAGAGTGTGGCATGACGGACTCAAGACCGGCCACTTGACACTTTGATAATGAGCCACAGTTTGTGCAGAAACGAAAGGCGGGGGGTAGGAGTCTTTGCTTGTGTAATGTGCATGACAGTAATTTTAGACATGCCTTGTGTTGACTGACGTCTTTGTCATGCATTAATAACTTCAGGTTTGTAAAGTGGCAAATGTAGGGATCTGAGGTAATATGGCCTGATTTTAAAACACTGCTACTACTAGTAACAACTGGATTTTTATTCTTACTTTTGAGATGATTGCTTCCAATAAACGTGCACAAGGGTATGAAAAATAAACTTTTTCTAGATTTTCTAATGTTATTTTACATTATAATATAATGTAAAAGTAAAGCTACTGTTTAAAACAATAGGTTCATGTTATAAACAAAGCCAGCCTCCATGTTGAAGATAAAATGTACATTATTCTGTGTTACAAAAAGATGTAGTTTGTTATTTTAAAAGAAAAAAACATACATCAGGTGATACTCTGCAGTGGGCAGCTGTGTGGTGGTTTTATTTCTTTTTCTCCACTCTTCCAGCTATAGATTTCATTTGTAATGAGGCAGTAAATAACAGTTATTTGTACCAACCAAAGACTCCCATGGCTCTGAATGGATCATTAGCGGAGACGCCTGCAAGCCCTGGACAAAGACATTAATCCACACTGTCCAGCCTGGCAGGTTGACTTCAAAGACTTATTCTAGTACCAATGCCCTGTTACACATTTTGCCTTTTATTTTCATTTAATTTTTGATGTCCAGTGGGAGTGATAGTCACCAAACCCATGCTTCAAGCTCCCAAAAAGGCCATATTCAGGATAGGAACACATCTTTTCGTAATCTCTTTGAAAGGTTGCAAATGGGGGACAAAGACATTCAACTAAAAAAATTAAGGCACTTTAAATAATAATCTAATGCATTTCAAACTGCTTCACAAGTGACAGACAGGATAGAAATATAAGAGAAACAAATATGAAGAAATCCGTATCCAAACAAGATTTTGTCTACTGCTCCATGCGAGATTTGTGTCCTCCATGAGCTCACCATAGCAAACCTGCATCAAAGTTTCTCAGGTGTACTGACCCAGTCAAACTCCCCATCTGCCACTGTCCCCCGAGTCGATCCCTGACAATAGTTGGGTGAGCCTCCTTGCCTCCTGGGGTAAGTGAGCATAAAGAGGGTGGCACGGTAGTGAGCACTGTTGCCTCACAGCAAGAATATCCCGATTCTGAATCCACCGCTCAGCCTTTCTGTGTCAAGTTTGCATGTTCTCCATGTGCCACATGGGTTCTCTCCTTGTACTCTGACTCCCTCCAACAGGGCAAAGACATGCATGGTAAGTTGGTTGGTGATTCTAACCTTAGAAATGAACATTAGCTCGAATGGTTCTGTTCTGTATCTCTACTGACGTGTCCACGTGGTATGGGTTTGTGAGCTTTTACCCTGAGACGGCTGGGTTAGATTGCCTAAATTGAAAAAGGAATTAGCAGAAAATGGATAGATGAAACATATCAAGAGATGAATGCATAACAAAAAAAAATGCATTTGATGGAAAAGTTTGGAAAGACAATTCCATAACACTGAATTATCAGTCACTCCCATTAGCAAACCATGACAATTCCAAGTTTATTTATATAGCATATTTATGTAATATCATACATACACATACAGCGAGAGTTCTGTTTGTCACGCCAGATCATCTTGATGACGACTGCCTCGAAGCAGTACATCACGCCTTAGTCAGAAGTCAAGGGTTTATAAGCATGTGTCATGCTGCCTGCAGCTTTGCACCATCGTTGTCATATATATGTGAAGAATCACAGCTTTCACATATTTTAAGATGAAACTGGAATAGCGGTGTGCGTTTGGCATCTAGTTGTAATATTTCAACGATAGTAAGATATTCGCAAAACAAACTATTTTCTGACATTTGGTCAAAAAGTCTTTCTTCACCACATATGACATTTTAAAATGAGACAAATGATGCTCTTTTTATAATATGGCATAGCTGCACCCTCCTTCTTCAGTCCTTGTCCTGCATGGATAGGTTGTTTTAAATAGGGCGTCTGGCAGCATCCATGGGGGAACAGACTGTCCTGTCATCTGCTAGGTAAACATTTATGCTAAAGTCCAGTTTTTCAGCCCATTTAGCCGAAACTGCAGGACTCTGAACATCCACCAGCTGGCTACTCGGCAGAACTGAATGCAGAATCCGCCTGATTTGATGAGCTGGAGACATACTGGTATGAAGCAACAAGGCATGTCTGTATTTAAACTGGTGTAACTGAGCACATTCACATGAATATTAGCGTGTATTAAGTGTTCGACTTAAATAAGTGTTAAAGACTGAAATGAGGTATTGTGTTTTATTGTATTAATTATCGGCCTTTTTTTCAATCATTCATCATCTCCTGACATCTGCTTTCACAGTTATTAAATATCATGGTGTCTGAATGAAGCTGACAGACAGAATCGGAGGGTTAGTTTGTTCTCTGTGAGTTTATTTCTGGCACACACAGGAACATGATATTCTGAGTTTTGTTCTGTTTTGAGTGGATGGATGGCATGACGACTCCGGGGCACAATACTGTTTAACTGTTTAGAAAGAAGATATTTAACTCCACCTGGGCGGGGCCTTTCTGTGTGGAGTTTGCATGTTGTCCCTGTTTTTGTGTGGGTTCTCTCTGGGTACTCTGACATCCTCCCACCATCCAAAAACATGGGCTTAGGTTAAATGGTGTTTCTAAATTGCTCATAGGGGTGAATGTGAGTGTGAATGGTTGTCTGTCTTTCTGTGTTAGCCTCTCGCCCTATGGTAGCTGGGATATGGTGGAAGAGGGAGGATGGATGGATGGATGGATGATGGACACTTTTTAAGGATTTTGTTTTGCTGTCATATATTTCTTCATTTGTTTTGATGTTAATCAGGACACATGTTGTTTCATGTGTCACATGGTGGGACATGAGCTGCTTTGATTGATGAACAGCGATATGAAAGAAAAGAAGTCATTAAAATGAATGAATACATTCATGCATTACGTCATTACTCCTTCATTATACATTACATCATACCACGTGGTTTGGTAGCATAGTCGTCTTTTCAGATATTGCATAACATTTTCACAGTAAGCGTTAACTGAATGTCTGTAGTGCTTTGTTCCTCTAACTTTAGTCTAAGTGACAGATACAAGCAGCCAGATTTGCAAATAAAGAGATTTATTAATGCCTGCAGGCAGGTGGGTTACATGAACTGTGAGGCCAGTGAATCATAAAGGATATTGACATTGCTGGTGGCAACTATTTTAGTAGCTATGTTCCCTCTCATCATTCAGCCATTTCCCTTATTTAATGCTGGTGACAAGGGGAATAACTGGCTCATGACCCTGGAGAGAAGGGTGTGCACAGCAGCCTGCAGGCCACAGAACATAGTACATTGCCTCTACCCTGAATGGAAAGCACTGATTAGCAGAAATTAGCATTTGAACCCCAGAGACTCTATGCAGTCTAATACAGTGCACTGAGTTAGACCTTTCCTGCTAGTAAGACACGTGTCCAGTGTCCATGCTTATGTAATTATTCATCTGCACCTACAGTAATTTTGATTACTGTATGGGTTTGGATTGTTTTTGGAAGCTTTTCAAAGACCAAAGGAGGGTAACTGACTGATATTTTGCTCAGTAAATGTTTTCTTCTCAATTTAACAACATATTAGCTGTGATCTCAAGTACTGGTCTAAGGCAAAGTTGCTTTGGCCATTTATTGGACTTTTTTGGTTTAGAACATCACTATTTTATCCACAGTGATGACACAGGATTTTAAAATGCTGTGGCTGTTTATATAAAATAGTCCTTGAAGCATTTCTCAGTCGCAGTAGTATCTTGAAAATGCCTCTGATTGCTTAATTAGGCAGTTACTGTAAAGCATTATCAAAATTAAAGTTGATTTCAATTATCGCAAGACTTTAAAACTGCATGGATTATATCAGCATTCAAAATGGTTCAAAGGTTTGGTTCTAATAGTTTTGTTGCTAAAGTAACAATTTCCTCTATAAATAAACAATTTCTAGTAATGTTTATAATCTCATGGGATCTACATCCACTACTGATGAAGTGTCCCAAATTTTAATATTATAATCTAGATCAGATTTCTAATCCCTAAACCTAACCAAGGAAGGTAAAAAGAAACTAAAAAATGGCAGAATAGCTTGTGATAAAAGACCGAAACACCCTGTGAATTTGAGGCACACAACGACGTGTCCCGCTAGTAAAGTTTCCGGGTTGCCTTTCCTCATAGTAGCCATCGCTCAAGACTTTCTCCATTTGAAGGAATGCACTATCAGGGATTGTAACATATAATCATTTTATTGAATCATCACATAACAGGACATTGACTTTTTCTCTGTTTTACTTGTGTCCATAATTTTCCTCTCGCCTGCTTGGATTCTTTGCTCATACAGAGGCTGCTAGCTTTAGCCTTGGCTACTTTGCCTTTTTAACTTAAAATGCCCATGTTCAGTTGGGTAGGTTATAATTTAGGTGTCTGATTAGGTTTGCTGTTACAGGCCCCTTCTACATTGTCTCTTACAGTGAAGAGCGTCTACACTAACGCCGTGTTAGTGGCTGCGCATGTGTGCATGTTACACATGCGTAGACTGGGTTGTATGCAAGGCTGACTGGTTGCTCACTGGTCCAAGTTGAAAACCCTGGAAACTGCCCAATACTGGTCCCTGGCGCATCAACAGGAGCATCCATCTGTCCATTTGCTTCCGCTTATAGAGCTCAGGGGAGGGGGGCTTAACCAGCTGCAATAGGGTGAAAGGTGGGGTATGAACTGGACTGGTCACCAGTCTGTCCCAGGGCTAACATAGAGAGTTAGAGAAACATTCACACCTACAGATAATCAATAACAACCACGTAACCTAATAACCTCCATATCTCTGGAGTGTGTGAGTGTCTGTTTTTGGTCACATATTGGTATTTTTAATGTTTAGTAACTCCTCTATTTGTCCCTGTAATTGTTAACTAGTCTGTTTTTAACTCAAAATAAACACTTTTTCACCAATGCATTTTTCAACTGCATAAAATTCATTGTATTCAAAAACTATATTACCACTATAATTAAAAGATTTCACAGTGTTCAAGCACTCTGTTCTGCCATGGTGCAGTTGTAGCAAATTGAACTGTTGCCAGTTCTCCCACATGGCATTACAAACAGTAACAGTACCGGTCAGCCAAAGGTGACGTCCTCAGAGCCAAGATTTGCATTACTGCTGTGAGTTGACAGTGTAAGCAAACTAAGTCAGCCCTGTTTGAAAATGGAGGCCTTGTACACTGTGGCTGAAAGCACTTGTTATGACTGATGGGTTTGTATTCCAGGTCCATTATCCCAACTCATGTGCAAGAAGTGTGTTCTTTTTGTTTCACTCTCATGAGCCTATAGCATTAAGCTGATATAGTCACCTTAAATATTCAGGAAGGCAGGAATAGTTTTAAATGGTTTATTCCCAGAAGTGTGGCACAGAGGCTTGCAGGGTAGCCAACAAGTAAGCAGACAGGTAACAGGAACAAACTGGAGACTGGGCAACTTCAAATCAACTGTGCATTGAATTGGACCACTGCTTATCAAGAATTAAATCATGCTAGCTGTGCTATGGCCTGCATAGATCTTAGAGACGATCCTTTTGCTGGAAAACCACACATTCCCAGTGAATCACAGATGTAAGTCACAATGGATAGGATGCCTTTTATTGGTGGGGTGTCCAAACCATCCTTTGTATTACTAGAGCTTTGCTGGTGTTGATTAGCAGTAGTAGCAACAGGCTCTTGGTGGAACCTTGTAATGACTCTAGTCAGGATACTGGTGAGGTCTGGCACCCAAAAAGATTTATTGTTTAGTGCATGGCTGTTACAAGAACATCAGCCCCAGTTTCCATTTAAATTGAACTTATCCATAAGCTCTTTGGTGCACAACACCATTTTGCCATTCTTTGCCTTTATTGCTACTGTAACAGCAACACAGATGCGATCTGTTTCACCAAGCCAGCTGGCATTTTATTTGCTGTGTCTATGAACTCAAAAGCACTTTTTTCCTCCTACAGAACTTGTTTCACACAAGTGAAATGTTCTCTCCCACCAAATCAAGTTTGCAAATTGCTTCAGTAATTATTCCTTCTTAATCCTTCTTAATACCATAAGGGAGGACAAAATATCAGCTGTGCAAAATATCCTGCAGTGTGCTTCCCTCATTGCAGGATGGGCAGCTCACTGTATTTGATGCCTGGAGCCTGTTGAGTGCAATGATGTTGTAATAATTCTCTGCTGTGGGAAAATGTGCTTCCCAGCTGAGCATTCACTGTTGTTTCAAATTATGTTGACACATTTTTTTTTCAGCTAGTTGGTCAGAATCTTGCTCTTGTTGTAGTTCACAATCATTTTATCTGCCTTGAATAAGTGGGTGGGTGTTTTTACTGCTCCTCTAGCCCAGCAGTTAAAATGCCCAACACTGACTCTGCTGCAGAGTGACAGTTATGACATGTGATCAAACTGATCTTCAGCCTGAAGCAGACTTTATATTTATATACAGGCACACATACTTAAGAATAATGCCAGACAAGAATTAGCCTGAAACTCTCCACAAACCCAAATATGGTAAAAGGGGCGACACAAAAACACCACATTGGTACTGATGCCCCAAGGAGGGAATCCCTGGGTTGAGCTAACCAACTGACCTTGCTATCTCTTCCTGTACTTGGCGCCTCTCTCAACTGTCTCTATCGATTAATCCCCCAAACCTTATATTTACCATGCACAATTTCTACTTTTCCTGGGCCCTGTTTCAGGAAGCCGGTTTGGAAAACTCAGAGTGAAAAACGACACTCAGGTTGAGTAACCCCGAACTGTCCAACTCGGAATATTCGGTTTCAGAAAGGCTGATAACAATTAGTTCATCAACGCGGAGTCGCTTAACCCCAAGTGAAGCGCGCGGACGAGGATACATAAAGCCCTGATAAGCGGAGCACAGATTAAGCGAGTCACCATGGAGACGGAGGGAAAGAAGGCGCGGTCAATGTATTTTACAGCGCTTGAGGCCGAAATTCTGATGGCAGCATATGCCGATAACATGCAAATTCCGCGGAAAAAAGTAAAGTTAGCCATAGCTGCAAAAGACAGGGAGCATGCATGGCAAAACATAGCCGACAGAGTCAATGCGTGAGTGTTAATTTAAACATTGATCTAGGGATTTCCACCCATTTAACACGTTATTTTATCATATGTTATTTTATTTGTTATTTTATTAACATACTTTATTTTGTGATGTGATGTGAGCGCAGGTGCAACCCAACAGGCCCCAAACGTTCCTGGCAGCAAGTAAAAATGAAATATAAAAATATAGTCCAAACAGGTGAGGTGTAATTGTATTATGAGCCATAGTGCTTGGTCTGTTTGTCCTATGTAAATCAATTGCAGTTAGAGGCTACATTAATTTTCTTTCTGTAAGCACTTATTGAAATTATCTGAGCACATTACAAGTACATATTTGCTTACTCTGTATGCTCAAATGTGACCCGTTATAGCCAACAGAAAAAAAGCGGAGGCCCGAAAAACAGGTGGGGGTCCTCCACCACCACCACTCACAGAGGCTGAGCAGTTGGCCCTCAGCCAAAACAGTGGGCGCCCTGTGGCCGAAGGCATCTCTGCGGGGACATCCTCTGAGTCAATAACCCCGCAAGACACAAGTGCCTACATAGGGGGTAAATTCAAAATAATACATGATGTGCATACATCCTTTCTTCACAGTCACCTTTGCAGTGCTACTCATTCATTTGATAAACTCTTTACCATAATGGATTATTTTGTAGTGAAGTCATTTTCCTACTGATTTTGCCTTCCCTCAGTCTTGGTTGTCTTTGAGAGCATAATGACAATGAAGTGTAAGGTGATTGGTATGTTTGTTAATTGCCATTTGGTCCCTTGTAAGTTATAAGTGACCTGTATAAACCTCATATTCTATCAGTTGATGGTGGTGGTGTACTGCATCTGGTGCAGCCTCCTGTTGAGCCAGACCAACATGCAGTTGTGAGTAATACTCCACAGATTATATGAGTTTACAGTAGAACAGCAATGTTGTTTATTTCTTTACTACAGGAAAATAATGAAGAAACATTGACAGCTGTTACAGAGGAGGAAGCAACAGACACTTTATGAGGTTTACATCTTTTAATACTTTGTGTACAGGAAACACAGGCGACCAATAAAGCCAGTTGAACATAAAATCTGTTTATTCTTCTTTCAACATGTTGAGGTGATGGGTCAAAAGAAATGATTGTGACATATGGTGTCTCTGACTGCGCTTCCATCTTGTATGTCCGTGGGAGGGTCAGGATGTTCATGGTTTGGATCACTGCTGATGTTTGGTTCAGAAGGACAGTGTTCTCCTCTAATTGTGGCAATGTTGTGAAGAATCACACATGCCACAATAATGTCACATGCCCTTTCTGGGGTGACCCTGAGTCCTTGCAGGCACTGGAACCGGGCCTTAAGCATTCCGATAGTCATTTCAATTCTGGCTCTTGTCCTGCAATTAGCCAGATTATATCGCTGCTGTGGGCCCGGTTCAGGGTCAGGGTAAGGGGTAAGCAAATAGGGTAAACATGGATACCCCCTATCACCAAGCAAGTAGCCAGTGAACTCTCCTAAGACAGAAGGATACACTTCAGTTCAAATGTCCCTGAAGCAATTGGTCTTTATATATTTTAAAGTATTCTCAACTCACCATGTCCAAATTTTGTGCTCAGTGTACATTCACGGAATATTTGTGAGTCATGGACAGAGCCTGGCCACTTGGCTTCCACATTTGTGATAATGTTGGCAGCATCATATATGATCTTCACAGTGCAGAGAACACAAATTAGCATCCATTACTATAATGAAATAATTTGTTAGTTTGAAATGCTACAGGGAACTATGTACCTGTACATTAATGCTGTGGAAAGACTTCCTGTTCACATAGTCTCCTTCATTTACTGAAGGAGCAATGATTGGAATGTGAGTGCCATCTGTACAGCCAATCACGCCTGGGAACCCTGAAAATAAATGTAAAATTTAAGTAGTAGTTCAAGTATCACCACATCATGAATTAGTTTTGTTCATCCTGCTACCTGCAATTTTGTGGCATCCCTCTTTGATAAATCTTGTGGGTCTATGACCGGGGAACACCACAAACGAGTACAGGAGACGTTTCAGTGCAACTGTAACATTCCTGACTGCCCGACAGACGGTAGCCTTGGAAACGTGCTCAGCGTCACCAATATTATACAGAAAGCTCCCGTTTGCAAAAAACCGAAGTGCAGATACAAATAATATGTAATGAACTGAGAGCATGTCCGCGATGTCACATGCGTAATATATGGCCTGAGGATGTTATCAAATAACTTATAGATTGTGCTGAGAAACGGTAACGTTCACACAGAAACTCATCAGGAAATGATAAAATGTCCAAACGCGATCTGATCACTCTCTCCCGGCGGAGAGCTCTGCGGAGAATTTGGGCTTCACGATCTACCGGCTCTTCACGGAAGGGACACGCCATGTCTGACACTTCCTACTGTCAGGTTTCCGACAAAGGGGCGGGGTCAGTCAGGGTTAGTTGTGGTAAACCTGCTAGGGGGCAGGTTAGCTTCACGGCGTGTGTCGTCATAGTGACTCACTCAGGCTGCAGCTGAACTCGCTTTGTGAAACCGAAAAACCAGCGTTTTCGTTAACTCAGGGTATACTTACTCAGAGTTTGCACTAAACCGGCTTCCTGAAACAGGGCCCTGGTGTCTGTATAGGAAAAACACAGTATGGAGCAAAAATGTGGACATTAATAAAATTAGAAAAGTTACAGAAAAAAACTAAAATAAATTAGTTTCAAGAAATATTTTAACTTGAACTTACCTGTCAGAATTAAGATAAGAGACCTAGTACTGTTCTCATGTCTGTCTTAAAGTAAACTTTATACAGACAATGTATAAACTCACACTTTGCCTGTGATAGACAGTTTGATTACATTCTCACATCATGTGAAACTTTTACTAACAGCAGCTAACAGAGGCTAACAGCGGCTAATGAGGGCTAACGGTAGCTAACAGAGGCTAACAGCAGCAAAGCCTGCACTTACCAACAGAAAATTTCAGGATATCCTCAGTTTCTAACTCTCATCTGACAGAAGTGAGCTTCACTGACTCATCAGACTCTTTTCACAAAGAGTGAAAGGTTTCAGAGTAAATAGATATGAACACCTGCTATATTGACAGCTGAGGTAGACAGTTAACTGACAGCCTATACACAGATTTATGGCAGCCAGCCTTGTCTGATGCTAAAGTGGCCACTATAGCTAGGATTATGCACCTGAATTCGACCTACCATTGGCCTGATAAAAGGGGGGGGAGCCTATGAACCATATAAAGCAAAATAAGTGATGTATTATATTTCATAAATTGAATGTTATATTTCTTTTAACAAAAAGCATGACTTAAGGTTGTTTTAGTTTTCTCCTCCAAATCTGAGAAGGATGGTGGGTGGGAGCATTTGTTTAAACTATTCCTTTAAAACAATACTTATGACTTAAATAGTGCGTTACCCCTAAGAAAATAAGAGATGAACATCATATTATTCAAATTTCCTTTTTTTTTTTTTGTCACTTAAACTTGAAATTATGTTACTGTGATAGTAACAAGCCTTTTTTCAAATGAGCCTTTTTTTCAAGGGAATAAAAGATTTTTGACATTTGTATTTGGTCTGCCGTGGTCTGTTTCGATTTCATCCTTTGAAATAAAAAATAGCTTCTGAATCTTTTCAGCTATTCATGCAACCGTCATCTTAGAATGGGTCAGCCTTTGATCTCGCATGGAAAGTAATTCAACTAATCACATATGACCCCCCCCCACACACACACACACACACAAACACACACACCTGGGTTTCCATAAAAATCTCTTTGTCTCTATATTTTTAAGAAATAGGCTCTTGCCAAGCCCTGCATCTGTCTGTGCAGGACACATGAAATTGCACAACAAAGATGTCACATTTAATCTGGAGGGCATAAAGAAAGTTATGTCACCATATGGTTATTTATCCTTAGTACCTGCATCTATTGTGCTATTGGCTTGTTTCCACGTTTTGTGTTCTCTTTTTCTTCAGGGCTCAGCTGATTCCTACACAAGCCGACCATCTGATTCAGATGTGTCCCTGGAGGAGGAGAAGGAGGGCGGCCGGCAGGAGAGGGAGCAGCAGGCCACTGTTCAGCTTGAGAGAGCAAAGGTCAGTTTCACTAGGAGCTGTTTATGGGTAACAGAGCACCATAACTGGCTGTATATCACATAAAAAAAAAAAAAAAAAGGATTTTGCATCACTGGTTGCCCTGCTAATCTGTGTTAATGGCTGTGTAAAGGTTGCCATACTGTTTCTGAACTTTTACAGTTTTCAACATTGTAAAAGTGACACCATGTGCCAACATTCACACCGTAAATAAGTTACATGAAACAAACACAACAATGCAATTAAGTACTTCAGTGAAATGTAGCCTTTAACATTAGGAAAACACCCGTGACACTTATTACTGCATCAGTTTAGGAAATAATGGTGAAATTAAACAGTTAAGCATTAAGATCACTCAATTTGATCACTTCATTCACTGCGCAGGAGCAGATGATGATGATGATAATAATAATAATAATAATAATAATAATAATAATAATAATAATAATACTACTTTGGTTTTATGGCCTTGGTATGAGGCTTCCCTGCTACCTGCTGTAGATGTGGTGTGATCACTACTGATGCTGTCTTCCAGCCACTGTTGTCAGGAGGTCTAAAATAGCTTCTCTTCAGCAGTGCCCACCCCTCACTGCAGGCCATTCGTTCTGCATGTGTGATGCTGGAGCACGATGGACACGCTGGTGCTGTACAAAATGTCACATTCTGTGATAGATTGTCTGAACCAAATTATTCACTGCTAATATACATGGTTATTGCTACAAAAACTTGTCCCTCCTTTCTGTCTTGCAGACTAAAGCAGTTGCGTTTGCAGTGAAGACCAATGTCAGTTACTGTGGTGCGCTGGATGAGGATGTTCCCGTGGCTGGCACGGCTGTATCTTTTGATGCCAAGGACTTCCTCCACATCAAAGAGGTGCAATTCAGTTGCAGTGTGGCACTGTAGGGGGGGGGATTCAATTCAGCCTGCACAGTTTAGTTTTTAACCACAGGAGAAAGTGTTTTTTCAACTAAACAAAGAGTTTCATGTTAGCTATTTTGCTACTCTCTGTGTAACAACTTTTCCCATCATGGAGCTTGTGACCTATCTCTGTTTTTTTGTTTTTGTTTTTTTTCATTGCAAGAGCCAAGAAAAGAGTCACAAGTTAATCTGATATTCATAAAAAGAGCTATGCTCAAAATGTAGCTTTTAAGTTAACAGACTGAATGTGCGTCCAGATTTCATTAATGTATCTGTATGGGTTGTCATGGTAACAACCTGAGCATCTGTAGCTATATAGCCATGATTAAGATGCAGCTTACCATCACATAGGTTTCCCCCAAAGTGCTAGCAAACAAGTTGTTTGTTTTTTTTGCTGTGTGTGCACAGGCTGTTGTTCTTCCCAGTTTCATACATTGCTTCCTGTTAAGCTGTTAAGAGTTTGAATCCAGGAGCAGGAGCGTAGTTTGCTCTGATTCTATTGTATGTGGGGGCAAAAAACATATCTAAGCTGGTAGTGTGAACAAGGCCTTGGAGTAAATACACTCTATCATCTTTACTTTACCTGCGCTTTTCCATTTCCACAAAAATTGCCACTCCTTAGATTTGAGTTAAACTCCATTAATATGTCCTGATATGATTGTTTGTGAGGCTTCTCACAACAACTAGTTAAAGCAAATCAATACAACTTTCTGTCTGGACACACAAAACAGCAACCTGTGACTTAAGTTGGATCATGAGCCGGATGAGTTGATGTTCTGGTTTTGTACAGTTGGTGTGGTGCAGGGCTCACTAATGTGTCTCATCATAGACGCCTGTAAAAGCAGAAATAGCAGTCTGCTTTAAGGTCAGTTTGACCGTTCTTTATTTGTTTGCCCTGACTGAAATCTAGCCAGCCAATAAAAAAAGGATCCTGTCTCTACTTTGTATTATTAGTACACAGCGTTCTGAAATATTTGTGTTAGTCTACTGAACACTGTTATTTGTAATTACCTTTATCACTGTTCATACTGTATCTTTATGGACAGAGATATTTGTAATGTGGAAGCTGTTTCGCTGTATTGCATACCGATACAGAGGAAAGTCACTTAATTACAATGGATTACTCTTAAGGACTAATTTAAATTCTGGGATTTTGTCGCTGAGACTTTTCTCGTTCTGTTTTTCAGAAATACAACAATGACTGGTGGATTGGACGCCTGGTGAAAGAGGGCTGTGACATTGGGTTCATTCCCAGCCCACTGAAGCTGGAGAACATCCGCCTTCAACAGGAACAGAAGAGAGGACGCTTCCCTGGGTGAGCAGGAGGAGGAGGGCTGGATGAGTGCGGCAGAGCGAAGGCGTCAGCAGCAGCAACAGATATTGCAGAGAAGAGACATGGATCAAAGGGGATAAAGAGAGTTTGAAGGGTTTGGGATTGTACTGAGAGCGAGCCACTTTAGGGATGAGTAGAGGCTGGCAGATAAGCAGGATGTCAGGTGGATGAAATCCAAGTTGTGCTGTGTGGTCCAGGCTCTCGGAGGTATACCTGGATCAGAGCCACCACAGAATTTTCCATCAGATGGGATGCTGGGTTGTAGTCACCGAGACGATTAATGGTGCTGAGTACTATTATCCTTTCGCAGTTACCATAAAATACAAAAAAAGCACTTGTCATTGTGAGGTACTTTGTGATTTCTATCACAAAGCCATGTTATCACAATAGTACAGAAAGAAAAATGATGACATATTTAGGTCATATATATTTACAGTGAAAGAACAATCGACAAACTGCACGCCAGTCGTTGATTAATGCAATCGCTTTTGTCTTGTATGTATTTCTATCTTTCATCTTTCAGTAGAAGTCTGCCTTACTTTACAGACACATCACTGATTCACCAGTTCTTTGATGTTATTTAAATCCAAGAACATAGTATAATATGCAGTTTATGACTGTAGGAGATAGTGAGTTTATTCGTGGGCGGTGGTGGTGACAGATGAAATCATCCCATTAGCTTTTACAGTAACACTGCTCTTTCTATCCGGTGTTATCCATCCAGCAGTAAATCCAGTGGGAATTCCTCCTCCAGTCTGGGAGAGATGGTGTCAGGAACGTTCAAACCAAACCCAAACTCTGCAGGTTGGTTGCACAGATCCGGTTATTTATAATAGCAAATGCTACTGTTAGATTCACAAGGGATGGTCTTGTCTTCTGCTTTGCAGTTATATCTGTGTATCAGTAGGAGCATCTTTTTTTAACCTTTTGTTGTAAAATAAGGCTTTAACATAGCTGATAGAAATGTGTGCACTTACTACACATTTCTCTTCTTTTTCAGGAAAGCAGAAACAGAAAGTGGTGAGTGTGACAGCTTATTTGCTTATTTATGTAATTAAAGGTGAACTGTCAGTTATTAGAAAAAGGCTTTGTGTCCCTTTAAAACAAAAGACCAGATCTATACATTGCGTACATATATGGACGGTGGAGATTATTCTGTAATTTTGGCAAACTTTTTATTTAACATTAAAGTGTGTTGGAACCTTATGCCATGAGCAAATGATGCCAGTCACATCGGCCATGCTGGAGACAGTGTGATCAAATACACACCAACCACTCCTGCATATTTTGGACGTACAAAAGAATTTGGGGACAATAGAAATCCAATTATAAGAAAGATCCTTGGTCATGGAATCCATAAAGATGTCGTGGTATTGTATCTTGGGGTAATAAAAGAAAATGACTTTCACAAAGATCCAAGACTTTCTTAAAAAAGTGGAAGAAATTGCTTGACTGCATCTCAAATGAAGAGTACGCCTCCTTGTTACAGACACTGTTCTCTCTGTTCTTTGTCTTTTATCTTATATTTTCTTTTATCTTGATCTTCCCTTGTTTACATAAACAATTAATACAACCATTAAATTGATTCACCGCATTCTTAGTCATTTAATCGTATTAATTATAATATGTTAGTTTATCAGTTTCTACCTTCTTCTTCCTTTTTTTTCTCTTTTTTTTTACAGCACCAAATCACAACAACAGTCACCTTAAGGCGCTTTATATTGTAAGGTAGACCCTACAATAATACATAGAGAGAAAAACCCAACAGTGGGAAGGAAAAATTCCCAACCATCCAGTTAAGGTTGTGAACTTCAGAGCAGGTTTTGCATCATCAGTGTTTACTACTATTTAATCTTTAATTCACAGTTTTGACAAAGCAGAAGTTGTTTAAAATCTTTTATTTCAACATCTTTCTCTGGATTGGTGCTGGCACTGGTTAAAGCATTTCTCCACTTACACTCAGACACACTGGGAGAGTTCTGGGTTGCTTTCAGACTTTAGGAAACAAATGCTAAAAATATTAGAGCTTGACTTTATCTCTGTGTTTCTGGACCTCCAGGCTGAGCATGTTCCGCCATATGACGTGGTTCCCTCCATGAGGCCAGTTGTCCTGGTGGGACCCTCCCTGAAAGGTTATGAGGTAAGAAAGACTGCTGCTCCTCCAGCAGGCTGACTGCCTTTTTTTTTCCTCCACAAAAGATGAAAAAATAAATGAGTCGTTTTTATCATGAAGGATGAATTCACTAGTCCTGGTGAAAGAGACCACTCAGAAGTCCTTTGTTCTAGACGCAGATTCTTCAGTATCCTTATGGGATCCTATTAAAACTAAGTAACACTTTGGAAATAACAAGTCTGATAGTGCTCTTCATTCAAATTCACTGTTACTTAGTGAGGACATCCTTAATCTAAGACTGTGACGTGACATTCGTTTTACAGCACAATACTGTATTGGGTGCTTCCCAGTGTGAGCAAACTTTGAAAGGACAGAAGGGGCTGGAGCATGCTGATGAATTCACAGCTTTTAATTGTGCAATCAGGCTGACATTTCGACATCAGTGTGTCTTCATCAGTCAGAATGAACAAAGAAGGCAACCAAGTATTACCTCAGACCATGTCTGCAATCTTTATTGGACAGGAACGGGAATTTAAATCTATTGGATAAAGAACTCAGCAGGGGCGAGTTGCCTTAACATGCGTCCATATGGGCCGTGCAGACTCATGCCTTACATGAATATTACATCATGTTGTAAGTTACTGAATTTCAATCCCAGTTAATTCATTCTGCAATGAGTGTTCCCGGGGTAACAGCATCCAAATCCAAACTGCTCGTCGATAATCGGTTGGAACGACAGTGCAAAGCATAAAGGAGGCCAAGGACGCTGTGGAAGGTGGGAGTGCTGAAGTCAGTTGTCATGGAATCACAGTCCTTGTCTCCCATCCTGGTGTTGCCGTGGTAACAACCTTCTGGTTAAACTGCATCAGTCTGAAAAAGTGGAGCATCGCTTGAAATTAGAAACATAAAATAATGTGTACCATGCCTTGAGATACTTTTCATGTCCCAAACCTTTAGTTTATCTGTTCATGCAGTACCCTACAGGTTTTTTTATGTGTGAGCAATAATATTATTTATTTATTTATTTATTTTGCCAGTGCCACAGAGTTAACATGTAATCACGTGGTAATTAATAGGTGTCACGTGCAATATTTCAAGGTTGCATGAAGCTCTGTGCAGTTGTACTGTTGCACAAAAAGATGCACTTTGAAAATTCCTTTAAAAAAGTAAAACTCACTTGGTTGAACAAGTGATCCATATGCACGGCAGAGGTCTGGGTTTGATTCCGCCCATTTCCTATGTGTCATTGCCCCTCGCTCACAGCCAACTTTCTTGTCTACTATCTACTACTGTGACATAAAATACAGGCAACTTGTATTATTGTAATGCACTGTTTTCATGTCTGTCTAAAGCATCTATTAATGACCTCACATCTCCCCGAAATGCTACTGCAAGGCTTTTAACTCACTCTCATAAATCTTCCCATATCACCCCATTATTAAATGATCTGCAGTGGCCTCCTCACAGCTTTAGATTTCAGCTTAAAATCTTGGGGGGTTTTTTTCACTTGTGAGGTGAGGCTCTGTGTTGTTGATCTACTTCACCCCTATTCTTCAAACCAGTTTTTAAGGTCCACAGATAAGAATTTTCTTGGCACCCATCTAAAGGGGGACTGTGGATTCCACACCTTAGCTCCAAAACTATGGAACAGCTCACACAGTTACACAAGTGTGACCTCTCGTCATGGTATGTGTACACTTCATAGTCTTTAGGGGAGAGTTGATTTTTCTACAACTAATATCTTCAAAAGTGGTAATATAGATGGATAAAGAGCACTACGGAAAAAGTTTCTTTTTTCCTCAACTGTCCCTTTAAGTAAATTTAAATAAGAACCTCAAATGTGAGTAGAGCATTTATGTATTTTGACATTTTAATAGGACTATTTATTCCTTACAACTGCTTTGTGTTACAGCCCAATGGGCATGAAGCCCCTGTCAACCCAATGTGACTGTCAGTGTACTTTGACCAATTTAGAGCGACAACTGGCGCAATCGAATAGTCGCCTTTGCCTGATTTTATTCACGAATCCATGTATTTCTTTTCTGAGTCAAAGACCTTGGGAAGTATAAGTGTATGTCTTTGAGGGTAACTTTGTGAACTTAAACTTCTGTTTCAGTTCAAGGCCTCAGAGCTGCAAGCATGTTCACCAGCCAAGCCTATATATTCAAAGCTACACCGAGGGATTGCCCCAAATTTATCACCTGTGCACTCGTCTTTGCGACATCGCTCACTGAAGCTTTTGATCGCTTTATTTAATGTGACCCACGTTCATCAGCCAGGATGGGAAAAAAAAGAAGCTTTTCACAGGGTAGACTATAGCTTGGTCAAGTGTGTAATGTAAAAATGTGGCTCAGCCAGAGACTGACCATTAGAATGAATAATAGGGGGGCTAGCTTCTTTTACTGCCTGCTCTGCTCCATAGCTGCATAAAATTGCTCATGTTATGAGCCTTTATAGCCACCTTTTGCTTGCTTGGTACTGCCATTGGGTGTGCTGTGTGGGTAGTGGATAATTTTGCAGACCCACAGGCAGACAAGTGGATGCTGAAGTTAAACTTAAAGCGAGCCTTTTAATGCTGAAGTTCAGAGATTAACTACTGGTTAGCAAATGGTAAATAGCCTGATTCTTATATAACACTTTTCTACTCTGCTTGATCACTCAAAGTGCTTTAAATAGCAGTGCAGGGTAGTTATAGGACAAGGAAAACAATGCTAGAGAACACACAATTATGCAAACAATATAAAATAGGACAAGAGGAGACTGACATAATATATAGAGAAGAACATGCATGAACAGGAAACAGGTGCAGCTCTAAACACAGCTGAAGACAATAGCATATGAGACAGGGGAAGTAATACTCACTATAAGATGCAGAGGACAACCATTACCAAAATAAAACAGGAAGTGGGACACAACAGAACACGGTAATAAAATTTACTTCGCACAGAGGAGGGCAAGAAGACAAGACAGGCGAACACAGAAAGGTGCTTTATATTGTAAGGCAAAACCCTACAATAATACAGAGAAAACTCCAACAATCAAACAACGCCCCCTATCTGCAAGCGCTTGGTGTCTGTGGGAAAGGAAGGAAAAACTCCCTTTTAACAGGAAGAAACCTCCCGGAGAACCAGGCTCAGGGAGGTGCAAGACTCAGGGACCGTGACAGTAACAAGTTTGACAGCCTTCCCTATTCCCCCTGCCTTTAATTAGATTAATGTTTTAATCTATTCTTCTCTTCTTCCTCTTTTCCCCATGTCCATGTTGTTTGCGCCGCCTTCTTCGCTCCCCATTACTGCAGGTCACCGACATGATGCAGAAAGCGCTGTTTGACTTCCTGAAGCACAGGTTCGATGGGAGGTGAGCAGTGAAAGCGAAGCAGACTCTGTCATATAATGCATCGAGGTGCTGGCCGTGCTCTGTGTGACGCGTACAGTTTTTGTTCCAGGATATCCATCACGAGGGTAACAGCTGACATATCGTTGGCCAAGAGGTCAGTACTAAACAACCCCAGTAAGAGGGCCATCATTGAGAGATCCAACACCCGCTCCAGCCTTGGTAAAGCTACAGGAAACTCACTCAATGATGCGCATGTCTTATAGGTGATGTGGAGCGTAAATATGTTGCATATTGTTTCTTATTCATATTTGCTCTGCCGTACATTCTTTACTTTTTGTAGCTGAGGTCCAGAGTGAAATAGAGAGGATCTTTGAGCTGGCCAGGTCTTTACAGCTGGTGGTTTTGGATGCTGACACCATTAACCACCCAGCGCAGCTCATCAAGACTTCATTAGCACCCATTATCGTCCATGTTAAGGTGTCCTCGCCTAAGGTGAGATTAAAAGCTTAAGTTACTTAATTACATTAGCCTAACAGGATACTATATATTATGTTAATTTTTTTTAAAAACTGATATTATTTAAAAACAATGACAAAAAACTTTATTGTGTTGTACTTGACAACATGCCAAGTGTCAGTGTAAGCTGTGAAATACCAAGAAACCCTTCAGGCAGTGAGAGAAAGTCATAGACTTGACTGTAATGTGAGTTTGGAGCAGTGACAGGCGTGCCATTGCTTGTGTTGGCTGGATTTTCTAGAAAAGAATCTCTTGTCACAAACCTACATGTAACAGAGTCCAATTTCCATGGGCCTGCTACGACTCGTCTTCTAGTTTCTTAATTTTTAGACTGTTTTTGTGTCACCCACAGGTCTTGCAGAGGCTGATCAAATCAAGAGGGAAGTCTCAAAGCAAACATTTGAATGTGCAGCTTGTTGCAGCAGAGAAACTAGCACAGTGTCCTTCTGTGAGTAATCATCACCCCCTTTTTTTAATTAAGGGAAGCAACAGCTTCTAAGTTAAGTTAGGTTTCATGATGTAATCACAAGTGGTGAAAAGAAATCCAAATGCAGCAGCAGATTACACCTTCCTCTCTTCTTTTCCAACCTTAGGAGATGTTTGATATTATTTTGGATGAGAACCAGCTTGAAGATGCTTGTGAACACCTGGCAGAGTACCTGGAGGCGTACTGGCGTGCGACGCACACTTCGCTTTCCATGCCGCTCAACCCCCTCCTGGGACGCAATCTGGGCTCCACTGCTCTCTCCCCGTATCCTGCTGCCATTCAGGTGAATTTCTGAAGTTAAAGAGCAAAAAACTGTCCCGGGTTTCTTTTCTTCTCATTGTTGTTTTACAAAATCCCAGATTTCAGTCATGTATGACTTCGATTTACCAACCTGCCGGATAGAAGGAAATTTGGATCATTTCAGTGTGTGAATACTCAGCGTTTGATAATGCACTATGCCCTAAAGCCATAGCTGAGGTGCATGGTATTAGCAGTAAAATGTTCTAGCAACAAGATGAAAGCCACACTAAAATCTTTCGAGAAACAAAGGCCCTCCTGCTGTCTTTAAAGTAAAAAGCTTGCAGCTCCTTTACTGATGTAGATCAGAAGCCTTGAATGCTTAGAGTGAGTTATAATGGTTTGTTGTCACATTTTCAATGCTGGAAAAATATCCACAGCAGGTTTTAGTGGACAACAGATGAGTCCATTATCTACCCAAATCCCCAGTATAGCCCAGGCACCTAAAGGTTAGTAGTAGTTAGGGTATAGTGAAATAAAGTAAATATAATTTTTGGTACCTACTTACAAGATGGTTTAACAGTGAAATGGGCTTTAACACTATTTTAAAAACTTTTTACATTTTAATCTATTGTAATTGTAACTTCCTCAATACTGTAAGTGAAGAAACTATAGAACCTTTAATAACTAAAGTTGTAAAAGAACTTAAAGTTCTGTGAAAAAGTGCATGCGAAACATCACACTTGTGTTTAGGACAAACTGACCTCCTAGGTGTACGTATTTTTCTGAGTACTTGGCAGGTAGTTTGTTTTTGTTCCAAGAATCGGCTTCATTCTTCTGTGTAATTTAATCCAAGGCTATGGGATCAGGGCTCTGTGGGGGTCAGAACTCCTCGTTCTTATTGTCTGATGATAATTCTTTGAGTTTAGCTGTATGTTGGCACTGATTTTGGATGAGATGACTCACTGATGGCACTGAAATACAGATATGAATCTTATCCTATATCCACCTTATTAGCAGATATGATGTCCATAAACTGCAAAGAACCTCTACCAGAGCCTTTACCTTGCCTGTAGACTCTCATCTCTGCAGTACTCTCTAGCCTTTAGGCAATCTGCTTCAAGTTGGAGCCAAATACTTTAAACTTTGATTCATGACTCCAGAGCAGCTGGAGTCATGAATCATGTTTTTTTTACACAGATTCTAGTGTTTTTTGAACGTAGGTGAGTCATTTGGCTTTTGGTTCCACATCATCATTAAACAGTACATTTGCACAAAAGCGGAACCTAGACCACTTAATGAACAGTAGGCTGTGAGGTCAGTTCCTTAATCATTAATATGCAAATTCTCATGACCATTGATCAAGAAGAAGAAGTCACTTGGATGAATGACGAAACGTTTGCCCCATTGAAAACGCTACGTCCAGATGAACAGAATCAACCTTTTGGTATCTACAGTGATATATTTCACGGGGACACCAATGAAGAAGACTCAAAATAACCATGATTAACAAACAATTTTATTTGATATGATTTTATTTTTTTATTTGCTCGTTTACACTCTGTCTGGCTCCATTCAGATTAGTTGCAAAGTGCCCTCTTGTGGACAAACTATAAAATGTCAGCACTAATTATTGAAGTGTTGAAGGGTGTTTCTCCCATCTTTACTTCTTGGATTTTTCAATCATCAAATATCTGATATTGACCGATAATACCAGCCCACTGATAAATCTGTTGGACTCTAATGCATCCATCCATCCATTCGCTTCCGCTTATCCTTTTCAGGGTCGCGGGGGGCGCTGGAGCCTATCCCAGCTGTCATAGGGTGAGAGGCAGGGTACACCCTGGACAGGTCGCCAGTCTGTCGCAGGGCTAATGCAAACTCTAATGCAAACATATTAAAAATGCATAGTTATGTTGATTCTGTTCGAGTGTTAACAAAGCAAAATGCAGTTTGAAATCAGCATTACTTCTCTCAAACAGGCCCAAAGAAACCGGAACAGCAACCACACGACGGCAGACCATTCGCCCGTTGAACGTCGCAGTCTAGTGTCTGCCGATGAGAACTGCCATAACGAGCGGGCACGGAAGAATCGCAACCGTCTCTCCTCAGGCTCACAGCACAGCAGGGACCACTCTCCTCTGGTGGAGGAGGACTACCAGGACCCCTACCAGGACTCTTATAAGCCCCACCGTAACCGAGGATCCCCGGGAGGCTATAGCCAGGACTCCAGGCACCGGCTCTGAGCTGTGGCCTGCTGTTAACAAAGTATAGGCCTGTGTCTCTTCAAGCGACCACCGTGAACACAAGGGGAAAGTTTGCTATTACATGATAAATCTCTTACATTCACGAGGACTGAAACCACCTTTTATTTTGTGTAGTACCTCATATCTACTTTGGCCTTGGCTCCTGACAAATGAGCATTTGAACCCAAAAATAAGAATCCTGCTCTTGCTTTGATGTGAACAAGGTACTGGATATGAAAGTAGCACAAGATCAGTAAAGTTATATTTAAGAGGGAAAGTTGGACATTTTTTGAATATGTCACCAGTATGACATGTGAGTGAAGTAAACTAGGCCCTTCTGGACCATTCCCGCTGTCTCAGCTGTTACTGTAGCATGCAGGTAGGACTGTAATTACAGGGACCATCTGACTCAGGCCAGTGCCAGACAGCATCCAGCAGTGATGATCAGCGCAGAACTTGTTTGCACGGGTCCAGGAGATGGTAGAAGGAGAGTTTAATGCATCTTTAATGTGCCGCTGTCCTTGATGTGTGTGATAAGTCCTGTAAAGCTTGCTCCCGAATCCTGAATTTTACAACTATTGTTTTAAAGTGACATGAATGGCTAATTCAGGGTTCATGCAGTAGCTTCCTGTTCCCTTTCTTTTTAAATGCTGTTTTTGTCATAAATCATATGACAGAAAAGGAGAAAAATCATGCAGATACTAATACATTTCAAAGCTCCACAACCTCAGGAATGAGAGGTCAATTAGACCTAGAAGTGTAGCGTTTATGTTCTCACCCCTGATGGGAGTGTGATTCTGAGAGTTATGTTATTTTTGTGATTTTATGATTTTGTTTCTTGAAAAAAAAAAGCTGTTTTTCCAGCACAGAAGTCTTTAAAATGGTCACAACATCGCATTTCTCACATGCCATGCTTCAATTAACTGCTGTTGTCTGTCATGGGTTTCGTAGGACATGGATTAAGCAAGACTTTGGGTTTTTGTGAGTGATTTATATTGAGGGCTTCCATATATAATACACTGAAAAATAATCAAAGGAAAGAAATTTTAATTTGTGTAAAGTTCAATTTCCAGAACAATAAATTACATTCCATTTATGTCATTTTATATAAGAGCCTTGCTTACACCCTCCAACCATCAGACAAAAAATATATTAGTAAAAGGTTTTATAAAATAAAGTAACACTAAACACTTTCCTTGAGTAGCAATTTAACATGCACCTCTTCTATATTGTCATTTACAGCTTTTCTATGTATTCTCCTTGAGTTTTATTAAAGACTACTGATAAATAAGAAGCTGTCTAAAAGCACTTGGGCAGGACTGCACTGCCTTTGTTAATAGTGTCATTTACATGCTACTTTTATGGAAATGTTGAGCAGCCAGTTCTCCCCCATCTTTCAATTTATATGTACGCTACCAGCTAATATGGGATTAAATAGCATTACCTTTTACATGACATATCCTTGTATATTGTATTTTAATATTTAGATATTGAAAAGTTTCGTTTTATTTCAGGTCATAGACCAGAGATCTCATTGTGCTGTGATTCTGCAGAGGGAAGTCTGACGAGCAGGCTTCCGTTCTTATTTTCCTTACACAGTAGCTTTTATTGTTGTAGTTTCAAAACAGTGGAGCATAAGCAGTGATTTAAAAGATTTGAATACTGCCTGTGAGAGAATGATGCATTGATTAGAATTTGTGTGCACTGTCATTTTACAACTGTAATGAAATAAACTGCTGTTATGCTGTTGTATGGATACCAGTGGGTTTTTTTTGTTTTTTGCTTATAGAAATATTCATAAAAAATAATTTACCTGTTACTGTATTTAATAATTATTAAACC
Source organism: Haplochromis burtoni (assembly GCF_018398535.1). Taxonomy (NCBI): domain Eukaryota; kingdom Metazoa; phylum Chordata; class Actinopteri; order Cichliformes; family Cichlidae; genus Haplochromis; species Haplochromis burtoni. The sequence goes on along the minus strand of NW_024582636.1, from coordinate 142,474 downwards.
TGTTGTGTATGAAGTTTTCATATCATATCATATAATATAATATAATAAATGCTTTTCCTTCCTTATAGCGCTCCATAAGATACTAGACGCGCATGCGCAAGATTGACAGCGCAGGGTACTTCACAACAGCCAGCTGATACGAACTAGCAAGTGACAGTGTTAAGTGTTTTCGGTTTTGTTTCATACAGTAAATCAGTCGTCGGACCTACATTTTCACCCCGTAGGTCATGTAGAGTAGAAGTCAGTTCATATAAGTATGGCAGTTGTATTTGAATGCTTTGACAGGTCATCGTCGTTGTAGTTAGCAAGTTAGCTAGCTAGTTGAAGTTGGCAGGACTGAACAACAAGGCTGGCTAGCTAAGGTACATCGAACTATTACAAGCTGGCATCGAAATTCATCACCGTCAGCCATGGGAATACTATTTACAAAGTTATGGAGGCTTTTTAACCACCAAGGTAAGAATGGTGCTGCGGCATTCATCATGAAACTGTCGAAGGTGTAGGAGCTAAGGGGGCTCCGTGGTCAGAGAAGGCCCGCTGGTCTATTCTCTCATAATTAGCCGTGTAACCAGTTTCTGTCCCTAACGGGACGTTTACTGTTTCATTATTGGTATTGTCGGTGAATTTAAAAGTTGTCACATGGTTTACCGTTTATATTTAACGTTATGGTCAGCATTTCACCAATGGACCGGCAAAGATGATAGTTTTTCTGCGAACATGGCGCTCCATTTCTGAATTAACTTTGTGTTAGATTATTTATGCTCTCGGGTTCTAGAGCGCAGATAGGCAAAACCAAGTAGATTCCTGGCTAGTGATCTTGAATCAGTAAACAGGTCCTTGCGAAACCTCTGTAACCTGAACCCCGAGGTACAGTGTGATGCGGTGTTCAGTCCGGGTTGACACCGGCATTGAGACTGGAGATGGCTACACCAACAGAGCACACAGAAGTCAGCTACATCAGCAAAATTCTCCAGTTAACAAGGCGATTGACTTTAGACTGAATCACACTGACTTTGTACTGCCAGTGTGATTACTTAATCTTATCAGATTAGTGTCAGGAGTTTTCTGATAGGTGACAAATTAAAGGAAGAATCTGAACCCTTGACACCTACAGTAAGGGGATCCAGCAGCTCTGTTGGGAACAGTTTCGTTGGTGAGTTGTGTGGGTTCGCTTGTCCACTTAGAGGGAAGGATCACAGCAAATACATATGTTCTGAGTGATCACACTTATCCTGCGATAAAACAGGTCTAACCAGATGGGTGTGGTCTCTTCTGTAGGGGCACAAAGGATCATTAAATACTTTGTGTATGAAAATAATGTGAATCATAACATAAAACAGGTCTTTGCAGTCACCTAGCTTCACTCTAACTCAAGTTAACTTAACACATATGGGAGACTTTACACTGATGTGTTAGAGAATGTCGTCATGTACACAAAAAAGTAATCCCTGTAAGGAGGAGTAGTTTTAATTATCTGCCTAACGGCCAGAAACATGTAGTAGTAATGTCAAGATGCATATAAGCTGTTTTGTGGCCAGACAATATTATAATAATGCATCTGAGTCAGAGGACCAGACATTTGCCATTTGTTCAATTCTAAATTATGCTCTTATTTTCTTGTACCCATCCTGTCCCTGAAGCCTGAAAAGCTTTTATTGTCATCCCTGGATGTAGCCTCAGAGCTGCGCTTCCAAATCTCAGAAGTCTTACCATTTACCCAGCTGACTGAGACAACCCAGTGGAAGAACAGAAGCATATTAACATACATGGCATGTTGACATGACATTTTTGTGTGTGGTAGAATGCATATATAAAGCTCATTTTTCACCTTGCACAGATCCGTTTGCAAAAGCTTTCGCTTCCTCAGTTTTGAGGTTTTCGTTTTGTTAGCTGAAGGCTTAGCTGTACGTGATTACACACTGATTATGGACTTTTTATGATTTCCTTGAATTACAAGTTTTGTCAAAGGTTAGTTTGGGGATCCATGCAAAAACAGAGTGTGGTAATAGATCTAGATACAATAATATGATATAATAGGCATTCCTTTTCTTCGCTGTCTTCCAAAAAATATTCCAGAGCACATAAATTATTTTCACCTTCCCTAGTGTAAGCAAATAAACGCTTTCTATGTTCTGTGTTCTTCAGCATAACAGATTATAGATCATATGTGCTAAAAGGCATAGGAGTATTTAAAACTTAAGAGCCAATAGGTCTCAACCGACAGGCTGATGCTGATATTTGTCTATGTATCCAGTTTAAATGAAATGTTATAGCTTTTAGGTAGCTGTTTTATCTCATGATAGCAGTTTATTCAGAGTAACACAGGTTGGGTTTTCCATGTACATTTACATAAACAAAACTATAACAGGCTTTTCGAACATACAGCTTGTACAGATAATGCTGTAGTTGGAAGAGCTGCAGTAGGGCTGGGCGATATGGCCTAAAATCCATATCGCGGTATAATTTGAAGCACGTGCGGTAACGATATATATCACGATATATTCTTTTCTTCTGTATAACGTATTTTCCACACTATAAGGCACACTTAAAATCCTTTAATTTTCTCAAAAATCGAGAGTGTGCCTTATGTATGAATTCTGGTTGTGCTTACTGACCTCGAACCGATTTTGGCGTGCAGAAATCTGTTAAAAAATGTTTTAGTACAACTTTGGTAAGCCGCACTGCTTGATGGATTGTCAGAGCATTACGGCTGCCGTAGTGAGGAGCTTCGCGGAGTAATCTGGGTCCAAAACTCCGTCCTCTTCAGGTCCCAAAGTCAAACGAACACTAGAGTTAAAAACGGTCTAAATTCTTTCATCTTTAATAAAATCATCAGCGTTGCTGCTTTACCAGGTGTAACAATTAAGTTTAACATCCAGGCATCCATGAAAACAGAATTTATTAAATTTAACGGAGTTAGAAGTTAACAGGAAGTTAGCTCGCTAGTTTCCACCTAAACATTTCATACCATGTTCTGACTGAGAGATTTTTGAAACTAATTAAAACGTACAGCTCTGCTACCACTTCCAACATAAATGAAGACAGAAAACTAAACAGCAGTGGCGTTTGCAGGGTTACTGAAGTTGGACTACCTGGTATATAATGTTGTGCTACGTGATTGCTAGCGACACAGCTATGTTAGCATAACATTAGCACAGTGAAGCTGGAGGATGAACGCCAACTTTTTTTCCACTCGATAAAAGTTAACGTGAGGGATTCTGGTGGTCAGGGACAAATGCAATCGCATAGCAGGATGCTATACACGGGCCAAACTTCAGTCAGGAGAACAACTGAGATTATTCATCCACAATACGAGGTTAGTTATTAATATACTGCAACAACATGGGAATAGAACAGCTGCGAGAGAATTCAACATTAATGAATCAATGTTACGGAAGTGGAGGAAGCGCAGTTTTTGGCTTTCCCCATATTTCAAAAGTGCTTCATCTCTTTGCTATGACTGTCGCCGGAGACAGTCATAGGAAAGAGAGACTTAATGCAGGAGACTTAATGCAGGCTTTGTGTATTTGTCCTGTGACGCAAGATTTTTCTATAAACCAAACACGAAGATAAGTCTGTTAAGCTCAGCTTAATACAAATAGAAGGTAGTGCATGCTTTTTCTGTCATGTACTAGTTTTTTTTCTAATGACATCAACCAGTCTTTGTTCCTCAGTCCTCATCTCGCTCTCTTATAGAGATGGCATCATAGTGGTGGGCTATATGACCTGTAAGGCATTTTCACAGTATATTAAGTTGTTGTTATCATCATCCTCATCATCATCATCATCATCATTTTTGTTTTTGTTATTACAACCTCATTTTAAAGCCCAATTTTATTACAACTCCAAGTTACTTAATTTTGTAAAATGTAAATAGAAAATGATTTGCAAATCTCATGACTTCATATTTTATTATAGAACATAGAAGACATCAAATGTTTCATAAAAGTAAGCATTACTAAAAAAGAAACAACTGGAGGATTTTATTAGGTAACTAACTAGGTTAACTGGTGACAGGCCAGTAACATAACTGAGTAGAGCAGTGAGTTTCTCAGAAGTAAAAATGGACAGAGGTTCATTATTCTGCAGAAAACTGCATCGACAAATTCTAGAACAACTTTTACAATAATATTCATAATAATGTAAAAATGTGAAAGCTTTACCCAGTCTGTATTCAACATTTTTCTGTTAAGTGCCGTCATGCTTTTTAAAGTCTCTGCCCCAGTTTTCTTCTTATTCACTTACTTATTATATAATCTTATTCACCTTACATTTACCCTTGTTCTGTCCTTCATTCTAGGGCCTCATTACTATTTAGTGCAGTTATGGCAGACAGTGCAGTTGATACTGGCCCAAGGACGTGCTGTAGTATGTAGGGCTGGGCCATATTATACCGTTCACGGTAATACCGGTATAATGTTAGGCAACGATAGGAA
>NW_024582636.1:97053-138013 GCF_018398535.1 Haplochromis burtoni | reverse complement strand
AAGAAGAGAGGACGCTTCCCTGGGTGAGCAGGAGGAGGAGGGCTGGATGAGTGCGGCAGAGCGAAGGCGTCAGCAGCAGCAACAGATATTGCAGAGAAGAGACATGGATCAAAGGGGATAAAGAGAGTTTGAAGGGTTTGGGATTGTACTGAGAGCGAGCCACTTTAGGGATGAGTAGAGGCTGGCAGATAAGCAGGATGTCAGGTGGATGAAATCCAAGTTGTGCTGTGTGGTCCAGGCTCTCGGAGGTATACCTGGATCAGAGCCACCACAGAATTTTCCATCAGATGGGATGCTGGGTTGTAGTCACCGAGACGATTAATGGTGCTGAGTACTATTATCCTTTCGCAGTTACCATAAAATACAAAAAAAGCACTTGTCATTGTGAGGTACTTTGTGATTTCTATCACAAAGCCATGTTATCACAATAGTACAGAAAGAAAAATGATGACATATTTAGGTCATATATATTTACAGTGAAAGAACAATCGACAAACTGCACGCCAGTCGTTGATTAATGCAATCGCTTTTGTCTTGTATGTATTTCTATCTTTCATCTTTCAGTAGAAGTCTGCCTTACTTTACAGACACATCACTGATTCACCAGTTCTTTGATGTTATTTAAATCCAAGAACATAGTATAATATGCAGTTTATGACTGTAGGAGATAGTGAGTTTATTCGTGGGCGGTGGTGGTGACAGATGAAATCATCCCATTAGCTTTTACAGTAACACTGCTCTTTCTATCCGGTGTTATCCATCCAGCAGTAAATCCAGTGGGAATTCCTCCTCCAGTCTGGGAGAGATGGTGTCAGGAACGTTCAAACCAAACCCAAACTCTGCAGGTTGGTTGCACAGATCCGGTTATTTATAATAGCAAATGCTACTGTTAGATTCACAAGGGATGGTCTTGTCTTCTGCTTTGCAGTTATATCTGTGTATCAGTAGGAGCATCTTTTTTTAACCTTTTGTTGTAAAATAAGGCTTTAACATAGCTGATAGAAATGTGTGCACTTACTACACATTTCTCTTCTTTTTCAGGAAAGCAGAAACAGAAAGTGGTGAGTGTGACAGCTTATTTGCTTATTTATGTAATTAAAGGTGAACTGTCAGTTATTAGAAAAAGGCTTTGTGTCCCTTTAAAACAAAAGACCAGATCTATACATTGCGTACATATATGGACGGTGGAGATTATTCTGTAATTTTGGCAAACTTTTTATTTAACATTAAAGTGTGTTGGAACCTTATGCCATGAGCAAATGATGCCAGTCACATCGGCCATGCTGGAGACAGTGTGATCAAATACACACCAACCACTCCTGCATATTTTGGACGTACAAAAGAATTTGGGGACAATAGAAATCCAATTATAAGAAAGATCCTTGGTCATGGAATCCATAAAGATGTCGTGGTATTGTATCTTGGGGTAATAAAAGAAAATGACTTTCACAAAGATCCAAGACTTTCTTAAAAAAGTGGAAGAAATTGCTTGACTGCATCTCAAATGAAGAGGACGCCTCCTTGTTACAGACACTGTTCTCTCTGTTCTTTGTCTTTTATCTTATATTTTCTTTTATCTTGATCTTCCCTTGTTTACATAAACAATTAATACAACCATTAAATTGATTCACCGCATTCTTAGTCATTTAATCGTATTAATTATAATATGTTAGTTTATCAGTTTCTACCTTCTTCTTCCTTTTTTTTCTCTTTTTTTTTACAGCACCAAATCACAACAACAGTCACCTTAAGGCGCTTTATATTGTAAGGTAGACCCTACAATAATACATAGAGAGAAAAACCCAACAGTGGGAAGGAAAAATTCCCAACCATCCAGTTAAGGTTGTGAACTTCAGAGCAGGTTTTGCATCATCAGTGTTTACTACTATTTAATCTTTAATTCACAGTTTTGACAAAGCAGAAGTTGTTTAAAATCTTTTATTTCAACATCTTTCTCTGGATTGGTGCTGGCACTGATTAAAGCATTTCTCCACTTACACTCAGACACACTGGGAGAGTTCTGGGTTGCTTTCAGACTTTAGGAAACAAATGCTAAAAATATTAGAGCTTGACTTTATCTCTGTGTTTCTGGACCTCCAGGCTGAGCATGTTCCGCCATATGACGTGGTTCCCTCCATGAGGCCAGTTGTCCTGGTGGGACCCTCCCTGAAAGGTTATGAGGTAAGAAAGACTGCTGCTCCTCCAGCAGGCTGACTGCCTTTTTTTTTCCTCCACAAAAGATGAAAAAATAAATGAGTCGTTTTTATCATGAAGGATGAATTCACTAGTCCTGGTGAAAGAGACCACTCAGAAGTCCTTTGTTCTAGACGCAGATTCTTCAGTATCCTTATGGGATCCTATTAAAACTAAGTAACACTTTGGAAATAACAAGTCTGATAGTGCTCTTCATTCAAATTCACTGTTACTTAGTGAGGACATCCTTAATCTAAGACTGTGACGTGACATTCGTTTTACAGCACAATACTGTATTGGGTGCTTCCCAGTGTGAGCAAACTTTGAAAGGACAGAAGGGGCTGGAGCATGCTGATGAATTCACAGCTTTTAATTGTGCAATCAGGCTGACATTTCGACAGCAGTGTGTCTTCATCAGTCAGAATGAACAAAGAAGGCAACCAAGTATTACCTCAGACCATGTCTGCAATCTTTATTGGACAGGAACGGGAATTTAAATCTATTGGATAAAGAACTCAGCAGGGGCGAGTTGCCTTAACATGCGTCCATATGGGCCGTGCAGACTCATGCCTTACATGAATATTACATCATGTTGTAAGTTACTGAATTTCAATCCCAGTTAATTCATTCTGCAATGAGTGTTCCCGGGGTAACAGCATCCAAATCCAAACTGCTCGTCGATAATCGGTTGGAACGACAGTGCAAAGCATAAAGGAGGCCAAGGACGCTGTGGAAGGTGGGAGTGCTGAAGTCAGTTGTCATGGAATCACAGTCCTTGTCTCCCATCCTGGTGTTGCCGTGGTAACAACCTTCTGGTTAAACTGCATCAGTCTGAAAAAGTGGAGCATCGCTTGAAATTAGAAACATAAAATAATGTGTACCATGCCTTGAGATACTTTTCATGTCCCAAACCTTTAGTTTATCTGTTCATGCAGTACCCTACAGGTTTTTTTATATGTGAGCAATAATATTATTTATTTATTTATTTATTTTGCCAGTGCCACAGAGTTAACATGTAATCACGTGGTAATTAATAGGTTTCACGTGCAATATTTCAAGGTTGCATGAAGCTCTGTGCAGTTGTACTGTTGCACAAAAAGATGCACTTTGAAAATTCCTTTAAAAAAGTAAAACTCACTTGGTTGAACAAGTGATCCATATGCACGGCAGAGGTCTGGGTTTGATTCCGCCCATTTCCTATGTGTCATTGCCCCTCGCTCACAGCCAACTTTCTTGTCTACTATCTACTACTGTGACATAAAATACAGGCAACTTGTATTATTGTAATGCACTGTTTTCATGTCTGTCTAAAGCATCTATTAATGACCTCACATCTCCCCGAAATGCTACTGCAAGGCTTTTAACTCACTCTCATAAATCTTCCCATATCACCCCATTATTAAATGATCTGCAGTGGCCTCCTCACAGCTTTAGATTTCAGCTTAAAATCTTAGGGGGGGTTTTTCACTTGTGAGGTGAGGCTCTGTGTTGTTGATCTACTTCACCCCTATTCTTCAAACCAGTTTTTAAGGTCCACAGATAAGAATTTTCTTGGCACCCATCTAAAGGGGGACTGTGGATTCCACACCTCAGCTCCAAAACTATGGAACAGCTCATACAGTTACACAAGTGTGACCTCTCGTCATGGTATGTGTACACTTCATAGTCTTTAGGGGAGAGTTGATTTTTCTACAACTAATATCTTCAAAAGTGGTAATATAGATGGATAAAGAGCACTACGGAAAAAGTTTCTTTTTTCCTCAACTGTCCCTTTAAGTAAATTTAAATAAGAACCTCAAATGTGAGTAGAGCATTTATGTATTTTGACATTTTAATAGGACTATTTATTCCTTACAACTGCTTTGTGTTACAGCCCAATGGGCATGAAGCCCCTGTCAACCCAATGTGACTGTCAGTGTACCAATTTAGAGCAACAACTGGCGCAATCGAATAGTCGCCTTTGCCTGATTTTATTCACGAATCCATGTATTTCTTTTCTGAGTCAAAGACCTTGGGAAGTATAAGTGTATGTCTTTGAGGGTAACTTTGTGAACTTAAACTTCTGTTTCAGTTCAAGGCCTCAGAGCTGCAAGCATGTTCACCAGCCAAGCCTATATATTCAAAGCTACACCGAGGGATTGCCCCAAATTTATCACCTGTGCACTCGTCTTTGCGACATCGCTCACTGAAGCTTTTGATCGCTTTATTTAATGTGACCCACGTTCATCAGCCAGGATGGGAAAAAAAGAAGCTTTTCACAGGGTAGACTATAGCTTGGTCAAGTGTGTAATGTAAAAATGTGGCTCAGCCAGAGACTGACCATTAGAATGAATAATAGGGGGGCTAGCTTCTTTTACTGCCTGCTCTGCTCCATAGCTGCATAAAATTGCTCATGTTATGAGCCTCTATAGCCACCTTTTGCTTGCTTGGTACTGCCATTGGGTGTGCTGTGTGGGTAGTGGATAATTTTGCAGACCCACAGGCAGACAAGTGGATGCTGAAGTTAAACTTAAAGCGAGCCTTTTAATGCTGAAGTTCAGAGATTAACTACTGGTTAGCAAATGGTAAATAGCCTGATTCTTATATAACACTTTTCTACTCTGCTTGATCACTCAAAGTGCTTTAAATAGCAGTGCAGGGTAGTTATAGGACAAGGAAAACAATGCTAGAGAACACACAACTATGCAAACAATATAAAATAGGACAAGAGGAGACTGACATAATATATAGAGAAGAACATGCATGAACAGGAAACAGGTGCAGCTCTAAACACAGCTGAAGACAATAGCATATGAGACAGGGGAAGTAATACTCACTATAAGATGCAGAGGACAACCATTACCAAAATAAAACAGGAAGTGGGACACAACAGAACACGGTAATAAAATTTACTTCGCACAGAGGAGGACAAGAAGACAAGACAGGCGAACACAGAAAGGTGCTTTATATTGTAAGGCAAAACCCTACAATAATACAGAGAAAACTCCAACAATCAAACAACGCCCCCTATCTGCAAGCGCTTGGTGTCTGTGGGAAAGGAAGGAAAAACTCCCTTTTAACAGGAAGAAACCTCCTGGAGAACCAGGCTCAGGGAGGTGCAAGACTCAGGGACCGTGACAGTAACAAGTTTGACAGCCTTCCCTATTCCCCCTGCCTTTAATTAGATTAATGTTTTAATCTATTCTTCTCTTCTTCCTCTTTTCCCCATGTCCATGTTGTTTGCGCCGCCTTCTGCGCTCCCCATTACTGCAGGTCACCGACATGATGCAGAAAGCGCTGTTTGACTTCCTGAAGCACAGGTTCGATGGGAGGTGAGCAGTGAAAGCGAAGCAGACTCTGTCATATAATGCATCGAGGTGCTGGCCGTGCTCTGTGTGACGCGTACAGTTTTTGTTCCAGGATATCCATCACGAGGGTAACAGCTGACATATCGTTGGCCAAGAGGTCAGTACTAAACAACCCCAGTAAGAGGGCCATCATTGAGAGATCCAACACCCGCTCCAGCCTTGGTAAAGCTACAGGAAACTCACTCAATGATGCGCATGTCTTATAGGTGATGTGGAGCGTAAATACGTTGCATATTGTTTCTTATTCATATTTGCTCTGCCGTACATTCTTTACTTTTTGTAGCTGAGGTCCAGAGTGAAATAGAGAGGATCTTTGAGCTGGCCAGGTCTTTACAGCTGGTGGTTTTGGATGCTGACACCATTAACCACCCAGCGCAGCTCATCAAGACTTCATTAGCACCCATTATCGTCCATGTTAAGGTGTCCTCGCCTAAGGTGAGATTAAAAGCTTAAGTTACTTAATTACATTAGCCTAACAGGATACTATATATTATGTTAATTTTTTTTAAAAACTGATATTATTTAAAAACAATGACAAAAAACTTTATTGTGTTGTACTTGACAACATGCCAAGTGTCAGTGTAAGCTGTGAAATACCAAGAAACCCTTCAGGCAGTGAGAGAAAGTCATAGACTTGACTGTAATGTGAGTTTGGAGCAGTGACAGGCGTGCCATTGCTTGTGTTGGCTGGATTTTCTAGAAAAGAATCTCTTGTCACAAACCTACATGTAACAGAGTCCAATTTCCATGGGCCTGCTACGACTCGTCTTCTAGTTTCTTAATTTTTAGACTGTTTTTGTGTCACCCACAGGTCTTGCAGAGGCTGATCAAATCAAGAGGGAAGTCTCAAAGCAAACATTTGAATGTGCAGCTTGTTGCAGCAGAGAAACTAGCACAGTGTCCTTCTGTGAGTAATCATCACCCCCTTTTTTTAATTAAGGGAAGCAACAGCTTCTAAGTTAAGTTAGGTTTCATGATGTAATCACAAGTGGTGAAAAGAAATCCAAATGCAGCAGCAGATTACACCTTCCTCTCTTCTTTTCCAACCTCAGGAGATGTTTGATATTATTTTGGATGAGAACCAGCTTGAAGATGCTTGTGAACACCTGGCAGAGTACCTGGAGGCGTACTGGCGTGCGACGCACACTTCGCTTTCCATGCCGCTCAACCCCCTCCTGGGACGCAATCTGGGCTCCACTGCTCTCTCCCCGTATCCTGCTGCCATTCAGGTGAATTTCTGAAGTTAAAGAGCAAAAAACTGTCCCGGGTTTCTTTTCTTCTCATTGTTGTTTTACAAAATCCCAGATTTCAGTCATGTATGACTTCGATTTACCAACCTGCCGGATAGAAGGAAATTTGGATCATTTCAGTGTGTGAATACTCAGCGTTTGATAATGCACTATGCCCTAAAGCCATAGCTGAGGTGCATGGTATTAGCAGTAAAATGTTCTAGCAACAAGATGAAAGCCACACTAAAATCTTTCGAGAAACAAAGGCCCTCCTGCTGTCTTTAAAGTAAAAAGCTTGCAGCTCCTTTACTGATGTAGATCAGAAGCCTTGAATGCTTAGAGTGAGTTATAATGGTTTGTTGTCACATTTTCAATGCTGGAAAAATATCCACAGCAGGTTTTAGTGGACAACAGATGAGTCCATTATCTACCCAAATCCCCAGTATAGCCCAGGCACCTAAAGGTTAGTAGTAGTTAGGGTATAGTGAAATAAAGTAAATATAATTTTTGGTACCTACTTACAAGATGGTTTAACAGTGAAATGGGCTTTAACACTATTTTAAAAACTTTTTACATTTTAATCTATTGTAATTGTAACTTCCTCAATACTGTAAGTGAAGAAACTATAGAACCTTTAATAACTAAAGTTGTAAAAGAACTTAAAGTTCTGTGAAAAAGTGCATGCGAAACATCACACTTGTGTTTAAGACAAACTGACCTCCTAGGTGTACGTATTTTTCTGAGTACTTGGCAGGTAGTTTGTTTTTGTTCCAAGAATCGGCTTCATTCTTCTGTGTAATATAATCCAAGGCTATGGGATCAGGGCTCTGTGGGGGTCAGAACTCCTCGTTCTTATTGTCTGATGATAATTCTTTGAGTTTAGCTGTATGTTGGCACTGATTTTGGATGAGATGACTCACTGATGGCACTGAAATACAGATATGAATCTTATCCTATATCCACCTTATTAGCAGATATAATGTCCATAAACTGCAAAGAACCTCTACCAGAGCCTTTACCTTGCCTGTAGACTCTCATCTCTGCAGTACTCTCTAGCCTTTAGGCAATCTGCTTCAAGTTGGAGCCAAATACTTTAAACTTTGATTCATGACTCCAGAGCAGCTGGAGTCATGAATCATGTTTTTTTACACAGATTCTAGTGTTTTTTGAACGTAGGTGAGTCATTTGGCTTTTGGTTCCACATCATCATTAAACAGTACATTTGCACAAAAGCGGAACCTAGACCACTTAATGAACAGTAGGCTGTGAGGTCAGTTCCTTAATCATTAATATGCAAATTCTCATGACCATTGATCAAGAAGAAGAAGTCACTTGGATGAATGACGAAACGTTTGCCCCATTGAAAACGCTACGTCCAGATGAACAGAATCAACCTTTTGGTATCTACAGTGATATATTTCACGGGGACACCAATGAAGAAGACTCAAAATAACCATGATTAACAAACAATTTTATTTGATATGATTTTATTTTTTTATTTGCTCGTTTACACTCTGTCTGGCTCCATTCAGATTAGTTGCAAAGTGCCCTCTGGTGGACAAACTATAAAATGTCAGCACTAATTATTGAAGTGTTGAAGGGTGTTTCTCCCATCTTTACTTCTTGGATTTTTCAATCATCAAATATCTGATATTCGACGATAAACAGACTGAAAATCTGTATGGCTCTAATCATCCATCCATCCATTCGCTTCCGCTTATCCTTTTCAGGGTCGCGGGGGCGCTGGAGCCTATCCCAGCTGTCATAGGGCGAGAGGCAGGGTACACCCTGGACAGGTCGCCAGTCTGTCGCAGGGCTAATGCAAACTCTAATGCAAACATATTAAAAATGCATAGTTATGTTGATTCTGTTCGAGTGTTAACAAAACAAAATGCAGTTTGAAATCAGCATTACTTCTCTCAAACAGGCCCAAAGAAACCGTAACAGCAACCACACGACGACAGACCATTCGCCCGTTGAACGTCGCAGTCTAGTGTCTGCCGATGAGAACTGCCATAACGAGCGGGCACGGAAGAATCGCAACCGTCTCTCCTCAGGCTCACAGCACAGCAGGGACCACTCTCCTCTGGTGGAGGAGGACTACCAGGACCCCTACCAGGACTCTTATAAGCCCCACCGTAACCGAGGATCCCCGGGAGGCTATAGCCAGGACTCCAGGCACCGGCTCTGAGCTGTGGCCTGCTGTTAACAAAGTATAGGCCTGTGTCTCTTCAAGCGACCACCGTGAACACAAGGGGAAAGTTTGCTATTACATGATAAATCTCTTACATTCACGAGGACTGAAACCACCTTTTATTTTGTGTAGTACCTCATATCTACTTTGGCCTTGGCTCCTGACAAATGAGCATTTGAACCCAAAAATAAGAATCCTGCTCTTGCTTTGATGTGAACAAGGTACTGGATATGAAAGTAGCACAAGATCAGTAAAGTTATATTTAAGAGGGAAAGTTGGACATTTTTTGAATATGTCACCAGTATGACATGTGAGTGAAGTAAACTAGGCCCTTCTGGACCATTCCCGCTGTCTCAGCTGTTACTGTAGCATGCAGGTAGGACTGTAATTACAGGGACCATCTGACTCAGGCCAGTGCCAGACAGCATCCAGCAGTGATGATCAGCGCAGAACTTGTTTGCACGGGTCCAGGAGATGGTAGAAGGAGAGTTTAATGCATCTTTAATGTGCCGCTGTCCTTGATGTGTGTGATAAGTCCTGTAAAGCTTGCTCCCGAATCCTGAATTTTACAACTATTGTTTTAAAGTGACATGAATGGCTAATTCAGGGTTCATGCAGTAGCTTCCTGTTCCCTTTCTTTTTAAACGCTGTTTTTGTCATAAATCATATGACAGAAAAGGAGAAAAATCATGCAGATACTAATACATTTCAAAGCTCCACAACCTCAGGAATGAGAGGTCAATTAGACCTAGAAGTGTAGCGTTTATGTTCTCACCCCTGATGGGAGTGTGATTCTGAGAGTTATGTTATTTTTGTGATTTTATGATTTTGTTTCTTGAAAAAAAAAGCTGTTTTTCCAGCACAGAAGTCTTTAAAATGGTCACAACATCGCATTTCTCACATGCCATGCTTCAATTAACTGCTGTTGTCTGTCATGGGTTTCGTAGGACATGGATTAAGCAAGACTTTGGGTTTTTGTGAGTGATTTATATTGAGGGCTTCCATATATAATACACTGAAAAATAATCAAAGGAAAGAAATTTTAATTTGTGTAAAGTTCAATTTCCAGAACAATAAATTACATTCCATTTATGTCATTTTATATAAGAGCCTTGCTTACACCCTCCAACCATCAGACAAAAAATATATTAGTAAAAGGTTTTATAAAATAAAGTAACACTAAACACTTTCCTTGAGTAGCAATTTAACATGCACCTCTTCTATATTGTCATTTACAGCTTTTCTATGTATTCTCCTTGAGTTTTATTAAAGACTACTGATAAATAAGAAGCTGTCTAAAAGCACTTGGGCAGGACTGCACTGCCTTTGTTAATAGTGTCATTTACATGCTACTTTTATGGAAATGTTGAGCAGCCAGTTCTCCCCCATCTTTCAATTTATATGTACGCTACCAGCTAATATGGGATTAAATAGCATTACCTTTTACATGACATATCCTTGTATATTGTATTTTAATATTTAGATATTGAAAAGTTTCGTTTTATTTCAGGTCATAGACCAGAGATCTCATTGTGCTGTGATTCTGCAGAGGGAAGTCTGACGAGCAGGCTTCCGTTCTTATTTTCCTTACACAGTAGCTTTTATTGTTGTAGTTTCAAAACAGTGGAGCATAAGCAGTGATTTAAAAGATTTGAATACTGCCTGTGAGAGAATGATGCATTGATTAGAATTTGTGTGCACTGTCATTTTACAACTGTAATGAAATAAACTGCTGTTATGCTGTTGTATGGATACCAGTGGGTTTTTTTTGTTTTTTGCTTATAGAAATATTCATAAAAAATAATTTAACTGTTACTGTATTTAATAATTATTAAACCTGTTGTGTATGAAGTTTTCATATCATATCATATAATATAATATAATAAATGCTTTTCCTTCCTTATAGCGCTCCATAAGATACTAGACGCGCATGCGCAAGATTGACAGCGCAGGGTACTTCACAACAGCCAGCTGATACGAACTAGCAAGTGACAGTGTTAAGCGTTTTCGGTTTTGTTTCATACAGTAAATCAGTCGTCGGACCTACATTTTCACCCCGTAGGTCATGTAGAGTAGAAGTCAGTTCATATAAGTATGGCAGTTGTATTTGAATGCTTTGACAGGTCATCGTCGTTGTAGTTAGCAAGTTAGCTAGCTAGTTGAAGTTGGCAGGACTGAACAACAAGGCTGGCTAGCTAAGGTACATCGAACTATTACAAGCTGGCATCGAAATTCATCACCGTCAGCCATGGGAATACTATTTACAAAGTTATGGAGGCTTTTTAACCACCAAGGTAAGAATGGTGCTGCGGCATTCATCATGAAACTGTCGAAGGTGTAGGAGCTAAGGGGGCTCCGTGGTCAGAGAAGGCCCGCTGGTCTATTCTCTCATAATTAGCCGTGTAACCAGTTTCTGTCCCTAACGGGACGTTTACTGTTTCATTATTGGTATTGTCGGTGAATTTAAAAGTTGTCACATGGTTTACCGTTTATATTTAACGTTATGGTCAGCATTTCACCAATGGACCGGCAAAGATGATAGTTTTTCTGCGAACATGGCGCTCCATTTCTGAATTAACTTTGTGTTAGATTATTTATGCTCTCGGGTTCTAGAGCGCAGATAGGCAAAACCAAGTAGATTCCTGGCTAGTGATCTTGAATCAGTAAACAGGTCCTTGCGAAACCTCTGTAACCTGAACCCCGAGGTACAGTGTGATGCGGTGTTCAGTCCGGGTTGACACCGGCATTGAGACTGGAGATGGCTACACCAACAGAGCACACAGAAGTCAGCTACATCAGCAAAATTCTCCAGTTAACAAGGCGATTGACTTTAGACTGAATCACACTGACTTTGTACTGCCAGTGTGATTACTTAATCTTATCAGATTAGTGTCAGGAGTTTTCTGATAGGTGACAAATTAAAGGAAGAATCTGAACCCTTGACACCTACAGTAAGGGGATCCAGCAGCTCTGTTGGGAACAGTTTCGTTGGTGAGTTGTGTGGGTTCGCTTGTCCACTTAGAGGGAAGGATCACAGCAAATACATATGTTCTGAGTGATCACACTTATCCTGCGATAAAACAGGTCTAACCAGATGGGTGTGGTCTCTTCTGTAGGGGCACAAAGGATCATTAAATACTTTGTGTATGAAAATAATGTGAATCACAACATAAAACAGGTCTTTGCAGTCACCTAGCTTCACTCTAACTCAAGTTAACTTAACACATATGGGAGACTTTACACTGATGTGTTAGAGAATGTCGTCATGTACACAAAAAAGTAATCCCTGTAAGGAGGAGTAGTTTTAATTATCTGCCTAACGGCCAGAAACATGTAGTAGTAATGTCAAGATGCATATAAGCTGTTTTGTGGCCAGACAATATTATAATAATGCATCTGAGTCAGAGGACCAGACATTTGCCATTTGTTCAATTCTAAATTATGCTCTTATTTTCTTGTACCCATCCTGTCCCTGAAGCCTGAAAAGCTTTTATTGTCATCCCTGGATGTAGCCTCAGAGCTGCGCTTCCAAATCTCAGAAGTCTTACCATTTACCCAGCTGACTGAGACAACCCAGTGGAAGAACAGAAGCATATTAACATACATGGCATGTTGACATGACATTTTTGTGTGTGGTAGAATGCATATATAAAGCTCATTTTTCACCTTGCACAGATCCGTTTGCAAAAGCTTTCGCTTCCTCAGTTTTGAGGTTTTCGTTTTGTTAGCTGAAGGCTTAGCTGTACGTGATTACACATTGATTATGGACTTTTTATGATTTCCTTGAATTACAAGTTTTGTCAAAGGTTAGTTTGGGGATCCATGCAAAAACAGAGTGTGGTAATAGATCTAGATACAATAATATGATATAATAGGCATTCCTTTTCTTCGCTGTCTTCCAAAAAATATTCCAGAGCACATAAATTATTTTCACCTTCCCTAGTGTAAGCAAATAAACGCTTTCTATGTTCTGTGTTCTTCAGCATAACAGATTATAGATCATATGTGCTAAAAGGCATAGGAGTATTTAAAACTTAAGAGCCAATAGGTCTCAACCGACAGGCTGATGCTGATATTTGTCTATGTATCCAGTTTAAATGAAATGTTATAGCTTTTAGGTAGCTGTTTTATCTCATGATAGCAGTTTATTCAGAGTAACACAGGTTGGGTTTTCCATGTACATTTACATAAACAAAACTATAACAGGCTTTTCGAACATACAGCTTGTACAGATAATGCTGTAGTTGGAAGAGCTGCAGTAGGGCTGGGCGATATGGCCTAAAATCCATATCGCTATAATTTGAAGCATGTGCGGTAACGATATATATCACGATATATTCTTTTCTTCTGTATAACGTATTTTCCCACTATAAGGCACACTTAAAATCCTTTAATTTTCTCAAAAATCGAGAGTGTGCCTTATGTATGAATTCTGGTTGTGCTTACTGACCTCGAACCGATTTTGGCGTGCAGAAATCTGTTAAAAAATGTTTTAGTACAACTTTGGTAAGCCGCACTGCTTGATGGATTGTCAGAGCATTACGGCTGCCGTAGTGAGGAGCTTCGCGGAGTAATCTGGGTCCAAAACTCCGTCTCTTCAGGTCCCAAAGTCAAACGAACACTAGAGTTAAAAACGGTCTAAATTCTTTCATCTTTAATAAAATCATCAGCGTTGCTGCTTTACCAGGTGTAACAATTAAGTTTAACATCCAGGCATCCATGAAAACAGAATTTATTAAATTTAACGGAGTTAGAAGTTAACAGGAAGTTAGCTCGCTAGTTTCCACCTAAACATTTCATACCATGTTCTGACTGAGAGATTTTTGAAACTAATTAAAACGTACAGCTCTGCTACCACTTCCAACATAAATGAAGACAGAAAACTAAACAGCAGTGGCGTTTGCAGGGTTACTGAAGTTGGACTACCTGGTATATAATGTTGTGCTACGTGATTGCTAGCGACACAGCTATGTTAGCATAACATTAGCACAGTGAAGCTGGAGGATGAACGCCAACTTTTTTTCCACTCGATAAAAGTTAACGTGAGGGATTCTGGTGGTCAGGGACAAATGCAATCGCATAGCAGGATGCTATACACGGGCCAAACTTCAGTCAGGAGAACAACTGAGATTATTCATCCACAATACGAGGTTAGTTATTAATATACTGCAACAACATGGGAATAGAACAGCTGCGAGAGAATTCAACATTAATGAATCAATGTTACGGAAGTGGAGGAAGCGCAGTTTTTGGCTTTCCCCATATTTCAAAAGTGCTTCATCTCTTTGCTATGACTGTCGCCGGAGACAGTCATAGGAAAGAGAGACTTAATGCAGGAGACTTAATGCAGGCTTTGTGTATTTGTCCTGTGACGCAAGATTTTTCTATAAACCAAACACGAAGATAAGTCTGTTAAGCTCAGCTTAATACAAATAGAAGGTAGTGCATGCTTTTTCTGTCATGTACTAGTTTTTTTTCTAATGACATCAACCAGTCTTTGTTCCTCAGTCCTCATCTCGCTCTCTTATAGAGATGGCATCATAGTGGTGGGCTATATGACCTGTAAGGCATTTTCACAGTATATTAAGTTGTTGTTATCATCATCCTCATCATCATCATCATCATTTTTGTTTTTGTTATTACAACCTCATTTTAAAGCCCAATTTTATTACAACTCCAAGTTACTTAATTTTGTAAAATGTAAATAGAAAATGATTTGCAAATCTCATGACTTCATATTTTATTATAGAACATAGAAGACATCAAATGTTTCATAAAAGTAAGCATTACTAAAAAAGAAACAACTGGAGGATTTTATTAGGTAACTAACTAGGTTAACTGGTGACAGGCCAGTAACATAACTGAGTAGAGCAGTGAGTTTCTCAGAAGTAAAAATGGACAGAGGTTCATTATTCTGCAGAAAACTGCATCGACAAATTCTAGAACAACTTTCACAATAATATTCATAATAATGTAAAAATGTGAAAGCTTTACACAGTCTGTATTCAACATTTTTCTGTTAAGTGCCGTCATGCTTTTTAAAGTCTCTGCCCCAGTTTTCTTCTTATTCACTTACTTATTATATAATCTTATTCACCTTACATTTACCCTTGTTCTGTCCTTCATTCTAGGGCCTCATTACTATTTAGTGCAGTTATGGCAGACAGTGCAGTTGATACTGGCCCAAGGACGTGCTGTAGT
This sequence comes from Haplochromis burtoni, assembly GCF_018398535.1. Taxonomy (NCBI): domain Eukaryota; kingdom Metazoa; phylum Chordata; class Actinopteri; order Cichliformes; family Cichlidae; genus Haplochromis; species Haplochromis burtoni. Next base: position 122,849 of record NW_024582636.1, on the reverse strand, counting down.
ATGTAGGGCTGGGCCATATTATACCGTTCACGGTAATACCGGTATAATGTTAGGCAACGATAGGAAAATGAAATATCGCGATAGAATGGGAGTAAAACGCGCATGCGCAGTGCCTTTGTTTTCATACGCACATGGCCGATTGTTGAGTGAAACAGATGAACCAGAATTGGTTTGTAAAAATGGTGCAACTTCAGTGATGTGGAACTGGTTTGGTGTTTGTCCGTCAGATACACAACAAAGCACATTTTTTTGCAGAACATGCAAGCGGCCGTCGTTATTGTCTATTTGTCGGACTAAGATGCTCTTAAATCTGGGAGTAATCTGGGTCCTAAACTCCGTATCTTCAGGTCAAACAACACTGCAGCATCACTGAGAGTTAAAAACTGTCTAAATTCTTTCATCTTTAATAAAACGATCAGCATTGCTGCTTTACCAGGTGTAACTATAAAGTTTAACTTCCAGGCATCCATGAAAACAAAAGTTATTACATTTAACGGAGTTAGAAGTTAGCAGGAAGCTAGCGGAAGTTAGCTCGCTAGTTTCGCTAGTTACCTAAGCATGATATTGCATGTTCTGACTGAGAGATTTCTGAAAAAAATCAAACGTACAGCTCTGCTATCACTTCCAACATAAATGAAGACAGGAAACTAAACAGCAGTGACGTTTGTAGGGTTACTGAAGTTGGGCTAGCTGGTATATAATGATGTGCTACGTGATCGCTAGCGACACAGCTATGTTAGCATAACATAAACAGTGAAGCTGGAGGACGAACACTAACACTTTTCCACTTATAAAAGTTAACGTGAAGGTTCTTCATGGTTAGAGACAAATGCAATCGCATGGCAGGATGCTGTAAACGGACCAAACTTCAGTCAGGAGAACAACTGAGATAATCCATCCACAATACGAGGTTAGTCATTAATATACTGCAACAACATGGGAATAGAGCAGCTGCCAGAGAATTCAACATTAATGAATCAATGGTACAGAAGTGGAGGAAGCAAGAAGAATGAGTTTAATAAAGTTTGATTTATCTGACTGCTTTGTTTCGCTTAATGTGCCTTATAATCCCGTGCACCTTATGGTCCGAAAAATACGTACTGCACACTGCAGTTTAATGTTGCAAAGCACCTCTTTTTAACTTCAGTGGATATTATACATGGTTATGCTCAGGATATGTCAGCCCATTTCTACTGGAAATGCCTTTTGGTTAAACTTTCAGCAAGGAATTTGCATTTGCACTGTTACATTTTTATAAAGCTTTAATGTACATAAAAACCAGCTTCTTGTTTAAGTGAAAATAAATGGAAGGTTGTCTTTTTGCGCTAGTAATGTTGTGGAGTTGTATTTTGTCTCGCATCAATTATATCGTCAGGTTATATCGTTATCGCAAATTTTCAAATATATATCGTGATAAATATTTTTGGCCATATCGCCCTGCTCTAGTAGTATGTTGTTGTTCCTAATAAACATTTACATGGTTTTATAAAACTCTATTTAAATATTCAAATATTTTTAGTTTACTACTTGTTGCAGCCCTCACATCAACACTCATAACACGGTTGAATGATGTTTCTCTTGTTCCTTCTTTACTTTTTTGTTGTTTATTGGCCGTTATAAATACTGGTACCAGTATATCAGCAAATACTACTGGTCAGGCTGTAGTTAAGCCATACATCTAGATAATAGAAATTGAAAAATTCCTGTTATTCAAGAAATTATGACCAGTATACCAAATGTACTCTATACCAACCAGCAATATTGGAACATCATTTTTTTCACAATTTTTTTTTTTTAAGAAAATAATAATCAGCGCTTTGTTGCTTCACTCAAGGCTAAAGTTAAAACCTTACCTTTGACTTATGCTTGTGTCTGCTATTGGACTTCTTGCCTTCTGTTTGTATCAGCAGCAAGATGGAAATCGATCCTAGCTGTCACATCTTGTTTATCTTTTTCACTAAAGCTTTTTTGTGCATTAGAAAGATACGCCTGTATGTTATATCCACAGCCGCTGATGGCTGCAGCCTGACTCTACAAGCTTGCTTTAAACCGCCCACTAACTCATCTATATCTGTGAAGGTACACTGTTCGCAGCATCACAATGTCCCACTGATGCTAGATGTGTGAAGCTACACAATTTGTACCAAAGGACGGTATGGATTAGTAAAAAGTTCATTGTTTGATTCTCTCAATTCAGACATCTTTTTGAAGCAACCATTTTGTTTACATAAGAGCCATACATCAGTTAGTCCTTAGCAATTAAACCCAGATATTGATGTCACTGTTAGTCTGTGATTTCTTTGTCTTTTTGCCTTTCAGAGCACAAAGTTATTATTGTGGGCCTGGACAATGCTGGCAAGACCACAATTCTTTATCAGTTGTAAGTATCCAAATCTGACTTGTACAGTAAGCGTCTTTAGATTTCCTTTTTTTTTTTTTTTCTTCAAGTCGTATAATTTATTAAAAATAGACGTGGCTATTCTGTAAATGTTGCTTGTCAACAGAACCTAAAGATTGTTTTTATGTTAATAGTTCAATGAATGAGGTGGTACACACATCCCCAACAATTGGGAGCAATGTGGAGGAGATAGTCGTCAACAACACTCATTTTTTGATGTGGGACATCGGAGGCCAGGAGTCTCTTAGGTCATCGTGGAATACATACTACACAAACACAGAGGTATGAGATTATGTTCACTCTGACTAAATGAAAGAAAACTCTGAAAACTTCCCCTTACAGTGCTGTTATGTATGACTGTGCCTGTGGTTTGGCAGGGGTTGTTATTTAATTACTTGTCCATTATTTCTCCCTTTCTTCTACGACTAGTTTGTAATTGTGGTGGTTGACAGCACAGATAGAGAAAGGATCTCAGTAACCAAAGAAGAACTCTACAGAATGCTAGCACATGAAGTGAGTACCGTTTAAAAAGTGACAAAGATGCTTATAATTATAATGTAATTTTATTAGATATATTCAAATTAATATTAATGGATTGTTGTATGAAATAATGGAAACCATGTGTCCCATGCAGCAGTCATTATTTATGAGGCTCTGTCACATGTCAGAATCTAGTAGAAATTAACTTAATCTCAAGGTGCTTCATTTTTAAATTTCAAATATTACTGAAAATATACTTAAGTGTGTAGCAATATTATTGTTTTCTGGTTCATTGTATGTACACTGAATATGAAATGTCTTTCTGAGTTGATGCTATCAGTCATTTTTCAGTAAATGAGATTTTGTCTGTACTGTTAACTCATCACAGTGTTAAAAATACACATAAAGCAAACAAATGTTTCCTTATCTTGGCTTCTCTGTTGATGTTTCTTCTCTGGCCTCCAGGACTTGAGAAAGGCAGGACTGTTGATCTTTGCCAATAAGCAGGATGTGAAAGGATGCATGTCTGTGGCTGAGATCTCCCAGAGCCTCCAGCTTACCTCCGTCAAAGACCACCAGTGGCACATCCAGGCCTGTTGTGCCCTCACAGGAGAGGGGTGAGGATATAAACTTGTTATATGAGAAAATTTAATTTACGTATGCATTAAATAATTATATAGTATTTGCTTTTATGCAGGGAAAATTTGATGAAGGGTCAGACTTACTAAGCAGGGCAAATTAACATGAAGCTAAAATCTCCAAATTGCACTGGAGGGAGTGGAAAGTTGTGAGGGTGATCTACTAACATTGCTCTCATTTATTAACAAAGAGGCAGCCTGTTCATTTGAGAAATGACTCTCCTTCTACCAAAAGCTGCACAAATTAGCCAGTCATAAACAAAGCAGACCCAATGAGGAAGCAAATAATGTACCAGCCACAGTATTACAAGCTCAGCTTTCATGCATGTGATTCTCTCCAGAAACAGCAATTCAGATCAATGAGAGTCAGCTAAAGTAGAATCAATATGTTTCTCTTCAGTTAGAAATAGCTGGGGGCTGTATGTGGATAAATCTGACAGCTCAGGAAGCCTAACAGTGTCTTTTTGGAGGACACAAAACATTATTTAGCTTCAAGCCTCGACCCATTTGTACGTTAATGAAGTTACTGTTTTGTGCATAAATGCACTCAGTGGTCCTTCTTTTTTCTATTTCCTTTTCCCTGCATGCTGTTTGACACGACAGGTATTTATAAATTGCAGCAATAAGTACCTTTAACTGCTGTATTCTGGCAAACGTATTAATATAGTGTGTCACAGATCTGATAATAGAAAGTTAAAGCCGAGCTGTAGCAGAACCGCGTATATGTACTACTGAAAAAAACATGCAGAGGCTTTTGTGCACCCTAGAGCTTTCATCATGTTAATTATGGAAAGATCTCTGTGTACAAATTTGATGAAAGACTACAAACCCATCAGCCAACTGTATAAAATAAATTAGCTACCTATAATAATACACAAAACATCTGTTTTATCAGGATACCAGTATTATTGCGGAAATATGTAAATGGCCTGTCTTGCGCTTTACTAGTCCCTAAGGACTCCAAAGCGCTTTACACATCCAGTCATCCACCCATTCACACGCACATTCAAACACTGGTGATGGCAGCTACATTGTAGCCACAGCCACCCTGGGGCGCACTGACAGAGGCAAAAAAAGAACACATGACCACCACCAGTAGGCAACGGGTGAAGTGTCTTGCCCAAGGACACAACGACCGAGACTGTCTGAGCCGGGGCTGGAACCAGCAACCTTCCGATTACAAGACGAACTCCCAACTCTTGAGCCACGATCGCCACGATATGTGTGACTTGGCTGTAAAGATTTGGGATGGGGGCTTAATGATGACTTATAGGACAGAGCCAAAGCTTTGGTGCTGGTGCTCAGTTCTTTTCAGTTCATGCCAATTATGCACTTGAATACTACTAGCAACACCTACCACAGAGCCACATCAGGTGCAAACTAAGAGATGCTTATTAAGGGTGAAATTTAGCAGACTTAGTATTTTGTGATTACTTTAAATATTTTTCATATTCTTTTACTAAATAACACCAGTAACAGGCCCAGAGTATTAGCAATTAGTTTCCCTTAAACTTTTGTTCTTGTACAGTATAAAAAATTTTATCTTAATGCTTTTCTCTTTGTTTTTCTCTCCCACTCTATTCCACCAATGTCTTTGTTTCTTTTTTAACCTGTAGGTTGTGCCAGGGTCTTGAGTGGATGATGTCACGGCTGCGTGTGAGATGATGACTTTGAAAACGTTCATTAGGAGTGTGCCCCTTCTCTCTTATTTTTGCCTCCAGATATGAAAATGAGGATGGGGGTAAGGTCAGTTGATGGATGGCCCTCTCCTCTTCCTTGTGAAACTGACATGGACAGACTGCTGCCAGAACTTTATGTACTTCTGTAATAATTTATTTTACAAAAGTCATCTGAACTGAGAACAAAAAAAACATTACCTTTCCAGAAGGATGTTGAACAACAAAGAGACTCAAATTATTTAAAATGAAATTTCTGCACGGTTTTCCTTTGAACAAAACACAGAGGTCAGCAACGTATCTGCCTTGGAACTCTACATGGACTTATTCTTGAGCTACGTGTGAGTCTAGCCCATGGTGGCCTTGCAGTATTGCCGAACTGGCTGTGGTGGTTTTTAATTGCCTCTCTGTGTGAACAGTCCAGTATTCTCTTCAAACTTGGTGCCTGCAGCAGAATGTTCAAGCGATTATGGTTGATGACGACTGAAACATGCAGAGGGGAGGGTAGAATCACAGTGTGCCCTCTTCCTTTCAGTCCTTGTTAATAATCACTGAAATAAAGTCTTTTTATTTGTTTCAGGTGAATTGCATTGTGTCATGAATGAGTATTTCTTTCTGGCGACTCTTTTGAATCTGCTTTTTCCAGAGACATCTGTGAACCATATTGAATGCTGTGAGTGTGACTGGACGTTTTCTTTTTTTAGTCCTTTAGGGGGCAGAATGTGTCACACGAGCTTGTGGTCCCTGAAGCTTTTCAGGGACGATGACGAGCACCTACAGAAGTACAGTGAAGAGACAGCCAAAGTGTAGGAAGGCAGAGGGATTCAGAAAGAGAAGAAGGGACCAGGTATAAAATGTAGGCAGCACACAGTGCCTGATTAAGAGGAAAAGACACAGTTGTGTAAGGACTGCATGGCAGGGTTGTCACAACTGAAACAGAAAAATTAAAACCAACAGAAACCAAAGCCAGTCTATGTTATAGGGTTTCCATTCCTTTTCCATTGGTTTAATTTGACATCTGACCTCAACTGACTCCCAAATTTCTTGCCATGGTTTGACTTGATTATCTTTTTGGCTCGGACATTTAAATAAATGTTTGGATATCTGTAGCGCTGAGGTCACATTGAGGTGATTTAAAGCATTAGTCATTCCACGAGTTTGCAAATACTGCTATAACAAGTCCTGAAAGTGTCACCAGAAGTAGTAATTCCACTTTTTTCTAATTCACCCAGCTCTGCACTTCTTCACTTGTTTTTATTCTAATCTGTTCTTCAAAAGAGACTAAATAGTCTTTCTTGGAGCGAAACCAAAGAGCAGTAAGATGCTTTTCTGTGTGGTAATTCTTGACCAATTTAATTGCAGTGAAGTCCAACATGACCTGCACAATGGAAAGTATTTGCAAATGTAGTAAAATCTAAAAATAAACACAGACACTTCATATTCACTAGACACGAGCTGTACTTAGGAGTTAAACCCTTAGATCAGGTGAAGGAGTACAGCATGTGAAAAAGCATAACTTCTAACAATAATTTATATTCTTTGTTCCCGTAAATGTGTTTTATTTGTGAGCATGCTGTGATCTGCTGACCCGTGCTCTGTTGACTCTGAATTTTACTTTTACTCTTTATAGATTTAGACAGCACAATTTATCAACATGTAAGAAGATATTAAATCTACTGTTGTGGCAGATTTTACATTTATTTAGCCCAGTGGTTTTCTAGCTTTTTCAGGGATGCCACACTTCAGAAGCTAGTATATATATTTTTGGATATATAAATTCCTCTCCTGTCCTCTCATTGACTTACTGACGTCTTTCTCTGACTCTCAGATGTTTTTACCCCTCAGCCAATAGCTCATGCGGTATTATTGTCACTCTGCCAGGGGGGGCAGGCAGCCTGGACACCCAAGTTTGTAAATGCAAGAACTTGAGAATGAGGCGACATAGGATTTTGAAATTCATACCATAGGTCCAGCTACTAAAAATCCCTGTGAGTTTGAATCTCAATGACCTCAACCTCAAGGTCAGAAGTCAGTTTTTTTGAAAATAACATAGCATTTTCTAATTTACTCCATAGGCGCATCTACTAGGAAGTAGCACTGGTGGCCATCACTATTTTTATTTCTTACCTGGGAGACGGCACTTTAAGCACAGTTGCTCTCTTTATGCTCACTATATGTTGAAGTTCCACAATCCCAACTTTATGTTCACCTGCACCTTGAATGAATAACGGGCATTATATTGTGTTGACAGTGTCAGCAAGACAGTGGGATAATGTTTGCTTGTAATTTACTGACTACATTTTCCATGCCTTCAACTGGAAACAACACCAGGCTGCAGCACACTGAAATTTAACTCACCTGTTTGATTGCGCATTAAGCGGAAAAGCTGGAATGTCATTCTGGATCGTTCTGTCCTGCTTTAACCTCTGGATATACAGGGAGTGCAGAATTATTAGGCAAGTTGTATTTTTGAGGAATAATTTTATTATTGAACAACAACCATGTTCTCAATGAACCCAAAAAACTCATTAATATCAAAGCTGAATGTTTTTGGAAGTAGTTTTTAGTTTTTTAGCTATTTTAGGGGGATATCTGTGTGTGCAGGTGACTATTACTGTGCATAATTATTAGGCAACTTAACAAAAAACAAATATATACCCATTTCAATTATTTATTTTTACCAGTGAAACCAATATAACATCTCCACATTCACAAATATACATTTCTGACATTCAAAAACAAAACAAAAACAAATCAGCGACCAATATAGCCACCTTTCTTTGCAAGGACACTCAAAAGCCTGCCATCCATGGATTCTGTCAGTGTTTTGATCTGTTCACCATCAACATTGCGTGCAGCAGCAACCACAGCCTCCCAGACACTGTTCAGAGAGGTGTACTGTTTTCCCTCCTTGTAAATCTCACATTTGATGATGGACCACAGGTTCTCAATGGGGTTCAGATCAGGTGAACAAGGTGGCCATGTCATTAGTTTTTCTTCTTTTATACCCTTTCTTGCCAGCCACGCTGTGGAGTACTTGGACGCGTGTGATGGAGCATTGTCCTGCATGAAAATCATGTTTTTCTTGAAGGATGCAGACTTCTTCCTGTACCACTGCTTGAAGAAGGTGTCTTCCAGAAACTGGCAGTAGGACTGGGAGTTGAGCTTGACTCCATCCTCAACCCGAAAAGGCCCCACAAGCTCATCTTTGATGATACCAGCCCAAACCAGTACTCCACCTCCACCTTGCTGGCGTCTGAGTCGGACTGGAGCTCTCTGCCCTTTACCAATCCAGCCACGGGCCCATCCATCTGGCCCATCAAGACTCACTCTCATTTCATCAGTCCATAAAACCTTAGAAAAACCAGTCTTGAGATATTTCTTGGCCCAGTCTTGACGTTTCAGCTTGTGTGTCTTGTTCAGTGGTGGTCGTCTTTCAGCCTTTCTTACCTTGGCCATGTCTCTGAGTATTGCACACCTTGTGCTTTTGGGCACTCCAGTGATGTTGCAGCTCTGAAATATGGCCAAACTGGTGGCAAGTGGCATCTTGGCAGCTGCACGCTTGACTTTTCTCAGTTCATGGGCAGTTATTTTGCGCCTTGGTTTTTCCACACGCTTCTTGCGACCCTGTTGACTATTTTGAATGAAACGCTTGATTGTTCGATGATCACGCTTCAGAAGCTTTGCAATTTTGAGACTGCTGCATCCCTCTGCAAGATATCTCACTATTTTTGACTTTTCTGAGCCTGTCAAGTCCTTCTTTTGACCCATTTTGCCAAAGGAAAGGACGTTGCCTAATAATTATGCACACCTGATATAGGGTGTTGATGTCATTAGACCACACCCCTTCTCATTACAGAGATGCACATCACCTAATATGCTTAATTGGTAGTAGGCTTTCGAGCCTATACAGCTTGGAATAAGACAACATGCATGAAGAGGATGATGTGGACAAAATACTCATTTGCCTAATAATTCTGCACTCTCTGTATATATAATAAAATTAGGAAAATTTAGAGACATGGACTCATGTGCTTTGCATACTCTTTCACTTTTCTCATACCTGTGCTGATTTGTTTATTTAATGATGCAAATGTTTCAACAGATGTGTCATTGTTATTAAAGCTCACGCAGAGGTGACTTTGGTCTATAGCTTCTCATATTGTCAGACTGTACATGTTTCATTAAAAGCAGATTTTATTGTAGTGGGCATGTCAACTCAAAATAAAGCCCTTTCACCAAAATACCAATAAATAGTGTAGACAGCACTAAACATTTCATAAATACACAGTGCAGAATAGCAGACCAGTGTCCTCACTTTATTTTGAGTATGTGCCAGCCACTGCAATTCCCGCAGAAGTGTGTTTGAAAGCTGGTACATTTTACAGGTACTGGGTTGGATCACCTTAGGTCTTCAAAACTGTCTTAATTCTTTGTGGCATTGATTCAACAAGGTGCTGAAAAATTCCGCAGAGGTTTTGTCAATATTAACATCACAGCATCACACAGCTGCTGCAGATTTGTCAGCTGTGGATCCATGATGCAAATCTGCAGTTCCACCACATTCGAAGGAGCTCCGATGGACTGAGATCTGGTGAATGTGGAGGCCATTTGAGTACAGTGAGCATACTGCAATATTCAAGAAACCAGTTTGAGATTATCTGAGTTTTGTGAAAAGGCACATTATCCTGCGCGAAACATCAAGATGGACATGGTCAGCAGCAACACTCAGGTAGGGGGCCCAAAGTGTGTCAGCCTGAACTATTTATTTAAGGCAGAATGGAGACATGTTTTCATGTTGTTTAAACCAAATTCTAATCTAATACACCAGAAATTGAGGCTCATCGGACAATATTTTTCCATTCTTCTTTTGTCTTGCTTTGGTGAGCCTCTGCAAAATGTAGCCTCCCCTTCCTGTTCTTAGCTCACAGGAGCTCCACCCGATGTAGTCTTCTGCTGTTTTAGTCCAGCTGCTTGAAGGCACTATGTGTTCAGAGATGCTCTTATGCATAATTTGATTATAAAGACTGGTAATTGAGGTACTACTACCTTTTTATCAGCTTGAAGCAGACTGAGCATTACTCTTTAACGTCTGGCATTAGAGAGACATTTTTTCACAGAAAACTGCAGCTCACTACATATCTTCTCTGTTTTAGACCATTCTCTATGGACCCTGAATGGTTGTGTGGGAAAATCCCAGTAGATCATAGTTTCTGAAATACACAGATCAGCCTATCTGGCACCTTTCTTCCTAATTCTGATGCTCTCTTTGTATTTCAGCAGGTCGTTTCTACCATGTCTATATGTCTCAGTACTTATTACTAACACTTGAACGGCTAATTAGACATTTGTGTTAATGAGCAGTTGAACAGGTGGTCAGTGAGTGTCTTCACAACAATGATGCTAATATTGACTGTTCAATCATCAAAAAAGAATAAAAATTTTATTATTAAATCAGTCCAGCTCTTGCTTACAAGAACCAACCAGCTTATTGCATGTGTCTTATAGAGCTAGAAAAAGTAGGGTATATATATCATCATTTATACATTTTGATAGGTTATTATTTGTGATATCACCTGCATCTTTTTGGCAAAGTCCCTCTATGACTGACCATCTAGTTTCATTTTAAGCTCTTACCTCACTGGGCTTCATACTTATCCTAGGTGCTGGTGGTTTATCATTGACCCTTGGCAGTGTTTGTGTTGTAGCTGTCTGTCTTGCAGCTGTTGTGTTCTGGTTTCACTGGTCATCAGTCGTTTTTGTCCAATGACTATGCATCACATAGCCACCTCCTTGGGTGTCTTTGGCACTGGGATGGCAGAATCATAATTATCTTCGATGCACCATAAAATCTGAAATTTAAATAGTGCACACGCTTCCAAAAGAAACTGCAACTATTAAAACAGTTGTTTGTTGTTAGATTTAGAAAATCAATAAGAAACTATATTTAATAACTATATTTTGTTTTTCAATATATTCCACTCTATGGGGACAAGCAAGAAATATCCAAAATTAAAAAAATAAATAAATAATCAGAACTTGGAACTGAAATGTAAGGCCTAGAATATTTTTATCTGTCCTCATCAGATCCTGTATATACCATGGGTAGATATCTCTTGGGGTAACTGGAAAAGTGAGCTCACTCAAGTTGTTGTTTTGTTTTAGTTGCAGTGATGTTGGCAATGAGGACCAAGCAGCAAGCATCCAGTTCATAAGAGAATGGAGGGTCACCACCACTTTCGAGAGAGGCACACTGAGCGAGAGAGGAGATATTCAGCTGCTGCTGTCCATCTCGTCCTCGGGTAGCACCCTGCTCCTGGTGCAGTGAGTGAGAGTAATGATATAAAATACCAGAGCGATAGAGGCACATCATCTGAACAGAAAATGTAGGGTACTTCTTGGTCTTCTATACATTTACAGTAATTGCTGTGTTAATTATAGCTACCACTGGACCTCAGCTGTATGGTTGAGGTCCAGAAATAGTTCTTGATTTATTTATAATAGCAAAATGCTTTTTTTTTTTTTGTTGCATGTGGCTCACATGACACCTGAGTGTTCTGCTGTACCGGCCTGGAAATTCACTGTTAAAAAAAGTACCAGCTGCTTCACCTTTGAGGTGCTAAACTATATTACTCTGTTTTATAGAATGAAAAAGGAGGACATCTAGAGCTGCCCCTGTGATGGCAGAAATATTGATTTCTTCTCTTGGTGTTTTTAACTTAATAGAAAGCAGTGGGCAGCTGGTGAATTGGCCATTACAGCTTACAGTTTAAGCATTAATTCAAACTTCCAAACAAGGTTTAAAATGTATTTTCAGCAATAGGAATTGCAATATTTTGCACTTTTATGGTTGTTCATGTTTTGAAAATGTCTTCATTTGATGTGCACAAAAACATGTGACAGTGAGGAATACAATGAATTTAAAAATCCTAAAACTGTTTTCGTGGCAGTAAAACAGGAAAGATGTATTTTAAAGGATTGCAATGCAAAAAAATCATTTAAAAATATATTATTTAGATGTTCTCAGTCCTAATACATACTAATACAGTCCTAATACTCCAATACATTAATCAACTCTTTCTTAGACATTTTAATTTCTAAGAGGCTTATTTCTGATTCAAGGGGCATTGGTGGTGTAGTAGCAACACCTTCGAGTAGCTATTCATTTTTAATTTGTACTTTTTGGAGGCATATGCTCATTTCTTGGTTTGTATCCTCAGCTTGATGTTGACTTGGTTCTTAACAGGATGTAGTCAGCTCAGGATCAGCTGATGGATGACCTCAACAGATCTGACACTGAGAACCATGCTCTGCTTTAAGCTAGCCTTCTCCTCGCCGGCTCACGCCTTGGTCATACATACTTCCATATCTTTTACAGAAAATTGCTGCTTGTCAACATTACGTCTGTCACAAAGCCATTCGCACTGGGTAGCACTGTCACAGTCTGGCTTTACTTTTGTGTTCCTGAGACCCCACTGCCAGTGCCCACTGCCTTCCTCATAACTGTACCGCTGATGCATTACCCTCAACAGGTGCTCTTTTCTGAAAGGATCACATAGGTATATTTAGATTTTGAAACTCGAGAGCAGTTCTCTGTGATTGGCTGTGTCAGCCACATGATAACCTGGGTAGAAACCGCAGCTGTGTGCTGTCGCCCAGCGTTTCTCTGGAGGGAAGCTGGGGAGGCTTTGGTGGCTTGGGAGACCAATAAACTTTAACATAACCGGTAAGCAAAGGAAAGGATACAAAAAACAACAAATATCCATGTTGTCTGCTCCCTGCATGGCTTTCCATCTGCTTGGAGATCCATATTTTCCATCCTTGGCTGCCATCTGGATCCAAGAATACCCTGCTGAGGAATAAGGAGTGTGAACAATCTTTTACACATTGACGGAGTAACCAAACAATCCAGAACTACAAGACTCTCCAAGTCACTTGAGACAAGGCCATCCTTTGGATGTATCTGAAATTTCAGCAGGAGTCTGAATCTTTTTGTTTTCTTTCCATAGTCTCTGAAGCTTTCCGGCTTTTTCATCCTTCTACCTCTATGATTCTGGCGATTTCTTTAGTTCTTTTGCAGAGAAAATATAGATATATTAATACAAAGGGAGAGCATCCATGTACTAAAAAAGGTAGTTAGTATGCAATCCTATATTTAACCTGCAGCCTCAGAAGGTATTGCATCTCCATTTGCTAAACAGAGTCAGCCAATCAGGCTGTGGCATTAGCTTACATGTCAAATAGCTGGAGCGCTGTTGGACAGCTGTCGCCAACCTTCAGCCAGGAGGCACAGTCCTTTGAACTGTGTTGTGGCACATAAGGGAGGAAGGGTGGCAGTCACATATTCAAAAATCAGATGCCTATTAAAATTAGTCAGTGTCTCACCTATTACAGTAAACTCTGCAGATCTCCCTGTTTAATTATTCATTGAATAAGTTGTAAAGTGTTTTACACATTGTGCTATTGTTTTGTTTAGGAATTGGGCAAATCACAGAGTTGGACTGTCAGTTTGAGGCCCTGTTGGATGGAAAGTGAAGCTTCCTTACTGTCAGAGATTACTGCGAGACACCTTTGCTGGTATGGCAAGGACATTGTTTAAACGCCAGTATGCTGCTGTTATAGTTTATATATATGTTTACATAAATATTACATATACACAAAGAGGAGGGTTGAAATATCTTTGGTGTAGCCGTCCTATCTTCTCTAAGTCCCATTATATCCCATTTAAAATTTTTGATTTTATTTTGAAAGAACACGTAGAACATTTATGTTTCACTACACTGTGGTGTTTTTTTAAAAATGTATATATATATATATATATATATATATTACTCCCTCAGAGTAACGCATACCTGAAAATGTGATCTGTGTTTTGTGTAGAATCTCTCAAATCGTCTCAAAATGACAGAAATTGTAGAGGAATATGAAGAATATGAAGAATATGAGGAGGAGGAGGAGGAGGAGGTTGTGGAAAGGGTAAGTGGATCCCTTTTTAATCGCACATGTAAATAAATCCTAAAGTACTGTTGTTGCATTTTTTATATTTTGGCTTTTGATCTGGATAATAGAACTTCAGCTGTGATATCATTTAATACATTTAAGTGTGGGATCTCCAAGTCCAGTGGAAGGCCCTATGAATAGTTTGGTTAGTGACGATACCTCTTACAGTCAGCAGTTCATGGAGGGAGACATACATGACTGCTGGTATATCCTGTTTCAGATGGACTCCTTCTGATGGCCTGGATTGCCCTTAACAGTCAATTATGGAAAAATAGTTCTATTAATTATATAATGTTGCATTTTATTTGTGTCCTTTTGGCATTGCAAATACCTTTACTTGAGCCTTTGACATATGCCAGACAGCAACACATGTAAAGCAGATGTAATCGTACAAGTCTGACATGTAAAGTGACTTTTTTCCATAGATCCCAGCATTTGATTTCACTACACTGCTTGAGGAGGAATATATATTGCAATGATCTATTTGCACCTAAATCCCCATAGCGTCCCTCCTGTGTATGATAGACACGCAAAGATTGGATTACATGCAGTTTGGGGGTGTGCCAGTTTCTGGAAGTTACTATTTTCCCATGTGAAATATTTCTCCAGATTGAGTGCTCACATCCCCCATGATTTCATCACAGTTTTGCTGCTTTTAGAGTCCCTTTTGCATATGAATTATTGTCTTGTTCAGTGTCTCTGTGACAGTGTCTGATGGAAGAGTGAAAGCAGAAGGCTAACATTTAATCCCATATTTCCTGGTGAACTAGGATTAAAGTTAGCCTGGTATTTGTTCAAACTTAATATTGCTGATATCTTATAGGGGAGTCTGAATGACTGCTCTTGGTTGTCAGAATATCCAAACCAAGCAAACATTTTTTAAAAAATCATTTAACTCCCATATAACATATCAACTGTTTCAAACAGATTTACTACCTTTTGTGAAGAGATGTAAATCGTTTGGGAGGTAGGAAAGATAATTACGCTCAAAATCAATACACTCTGATTTCACTAGAACTTTCATCTGTACTGCGGAGAAAAGATGCATTGTTTTCAATAAAATGTAAGATGGCTTCGTATTTAATTTACAGAATGGGGAGAAACATAGTGCTGTCCAGGTCAGACATAAAACATATGATTAGTTTAATACATAATACATAAACATTGAAAAACTCATTAGTTAAGTTATTTCTTTTCAAGTTTCTTACTTGTTTCTATATCATAATAATAATAAACGCTAAAAAGTAAAAAAAAAAAAAGACTTAAATTCTCAGGTCATTAAGGAGCAAAGTGTACAGTTCTCTATCTGGCATTCAGGCAAATTTAGAAATGGACTTCTGGAGCATGTTGGCAGAGAGTGGAGGAAGGAGGAAAGGGAGGGGAGAAAATTAGACGGGCCACTGTGCTGTAAATCAGCCCCTGATAGGCTGGAACAGGTTAATATCACAGTGCTAGAAATTCGCTTATGGGAGGTGGATGCGTGGAAGAATGTGGCCTGCAGACAAGGAGTGTTTTTGCATTGAACTGTAGGGATGCTTAGTTACAGTGGTTCATCTACACCTATGGTTCTCTCCTGTCTGAGAGATTCATATACTGAAGCCGCTTACGAATGTTGATAAAAACGATTGAGATGTTCTTTCTCAGCTCTGGCTTTTCTTTCATTTAACCTAGATTTTAAGGTCTCTTGTCTCTTAATGTTCAACCTTATGTTATGTAAACGCTCTTCATCCTAAGAAGAAGGAAGTTAGAAATTAGAAGTGCTATTCCTGGATGGGGATGTATGTGAGAGGCTGTCAGTGACTAAGTCGTCACTAGAAATTACATTTAAAAATTCACATTTGCATTTTTACAAAAAGTTAAAAGAAAACCCTCTAAATTCTAAATTAACTGAGGTGAGTGGGACTTTTCTTTTATTTAGTGTATTTATATGTAAGCCTCAGAAACTAAATACAGCACCCCTGCATTATATTAAGTTGAAGGTAGAACGCTCTTTGGTGAGATATTTCAAAATCCGAGCTAACAGAATAAAAACATCCTGTATAAATTGATTTTGTTGGAGCTAAATTGTGGGGCTTTTTTCTTGTTTTTTTCTTGTTTTGTTGTTTGGCTGAATCAGTGCTTTAAACCCATAAGACCTATGTGTGAACAGCCGTGGAGATTACAAAGCTGTCCAAACAGCTTGTGTACTGTTGTGTCCTGTAGCAACTGATAACAAAAGCATTTGTATATGAAATAACAAATAAGAATAGAACAGTTGTCATGTGAGTATGCAGTGTTTTTAGACTTGGTCAGACGATCAAAGATTCAGGCTGTTCGGGCTCACATAGAATATTAATGCTTCTTTATCCTCTGTTTAAAATAAGCTTAATTAGACAGCAGCCATACTAGTTTCACCTTTGGAAATTTTGCCCCTCCTTTAGGTGACTCTATTTGAGTCAGTTAAGTAGGTTACACCAAAAGTCCCCGATGACAACCTTCTCTGTTTCTACTTATTAGCCTGCCTGGGGGCATTTGCTAGAACAGCTGCTAACACGATACAGTGTAGAGTGATTTCTTACTCGTAGTGCTGAAAGTGGCAGTGGCAGTAATTGATGAATGCCAGAGCTGTGGAAAAATCACCCTCAATCCAAACAAATATTTTGCTGTTTCTCCCATAATCTGTCCTGGAAAATTTGAAAAACCAGAGTGTTTCCTATATTTGTAATATGTTGAGCAGATTTCAACGACGACTGTCACTGAGCACAAGACTCAGTTCTTACAGGTAAAACACCTCCTCCCAGGCACAACGGTTCAAGCAGGGCAGGAGACCCTTGTCTCCCATGGCTTATGGTGCATCCCCCTTCTTTCCTGCATGTGTATATAGAGTATAGATAATGTGCTGTCTTGTTTGGCTTTGGCAGTTTTTAAAGCTAAATAATAAGTTAAATATGTTAAGATTCAGCATTTTTACTAAGACAACACATGGCTTTTGTAATTTGGTTTCCTGCAGCTTTGCTGGCCAACAAATATAATATGGTAGTGTAACCTTTGTGGATATGTGCTGCTCAATGTTGTGTTGCATGCAAGTCATTTAAAATGTAGGTGTAAGTGCTTGCCTTGGGTTTGTCTTTCATTCATCTACATTTCAGCAGGCGTAACCTTAGTATACAAAATCTCCATTGTCCTTCCAAATAGAATAAATCATTGATGATTAAATAATTTCACTAACTCGAGGTGAGTAATTAGAGCAGTGGGAATCCTGCTTCATATTGAAAATATCAGCTCATTGTCCAGTCGACACATTTGCATTAAAGTGTAATAAAATCTCTAAAAGTCTGCTTTTTGAAAGTATCACCAGTCCTTTTGCTTTCCCTGTCGTTTTCCTTCCTGGCAGTTCCCCCTACCGTAATCAATAAAACGAGATCCATGTGTTAGTTTGGTCGTTAATTGTATTCTTCTGTCCTCTCCCAGTCTGGCTTGCCCACCAGGAAAGTAAGGAAGAAGGTCAAGGTGGATACTTCCAAGTTCATGACTCCATACCTGGCCCATAGCCAGAAGATGCTGGAGCAGTTCAGCCACGTAAGAAACAAGTTTGAGTTTTTATTTGCATGTATATATACACATTTATTTGACTTTTTACTTGCTTTTACTTGTTGGTTGTTTTCCTGCTTTGTATGACATTAATTACTTACTTAAATTTTATGACCGTTGTCCCTGACAGAATAAGTATCGCCAGGCTTATGAAATGTCCAAAGGGACACCTCCTGCCATCGTTACTGATACGCCTGAAATGATTCGTATCAGGAAGGCCCAGGAGCAGCTTAGCGAGGTACTCTTTAAGATATGATGAATACACTATAAAACATAAAAATATGCCTCTGGTCTCAAATATGATTGGATCTTGCTTTACTGAGGAATAATTTGAAATAACACGCATTATCTTCAGGTTAAATACCGTATGGAGGGAAACAAAGCTCGGACAACCAGCTTGTATGACGGTGAAGCAAGAGAGATTGCCCACGTCAAGCATGTATCTGAGCTGATCAGCAAGGTAAGTTACCCAAATCTCCCAACATACAAAGAGAATGAATAAATATGATGCTAATGCTAATTGTATAACACAAATGCTGTTGTTATCTCTTATAGGTTCTGTACAGACAGAAGTGGGATGAGACCAAGGACAGGTACCTGCTGCCTCCTGATGCTCCTGAGCTGGTTCAGGCTGTGAAGAATGCTGCTAACTACAGCAAAGTAAGTCCAGTGTAGCATTCAAGGGCTGACTTTTAAGTCCAAAGTTTTAAAAAAAATTCCAAATTACATAATTGCATAATTTAACAATTCTATAATATCTGTTAAAATGTTTTATATTCACGTAGTAAGTGATAACGTTACACCTTGTTCAGAAACTTTATACCGAGGCCTGGGATGAAGATAAGACCATGTACTACCCCTACAGTGACAGTCCTGAGCTCCGTAGGGTGGCCAAGGCTCAGGAGGTCCTTAGTGATGTAAGTAAAATTTATTATCTATATCTGTCGTGTTATTCAGATTTTCAATGTGTGTTTGTGGTTATTATATCTGCAAAAAACAAAAACAAAAAAACCACTGTATTGAGCCAGCCTCTGCTTTAATGTGTCCTCTGTTTTGATATGTCTTATAATATGATATATACTATATTATAAGTTGTTAATTCTTCAAATCTATACATTTTAACTATCTCTGCATCATTAAATTGCTTTTTGAAAGAACAAAAACATTTTATACAGACAAATAAAATTACGCAAATTATAACATAGAATTACACCACCTAGAGCTTTCTATTTTAGACAGTTACTAGTGTTATTTCTTGTAGTGTTACAAGACAATTGACAATTACCACACTGTTAATTACAAAAAAACGTATGGTGTGTGTAAAGATGTTGAAATGTTCCTCTCAGTGTCCACTTGTTTGTGCTGACTTGGATGTGTCATACATCACAGTTTAACTTACATTTAGGACAATTTACAATTAGAGCCCAACTGATATGAGATATACAGAAGAGGACTAGGGTCACGGGAAAAAAAGTGGGCACATCATTTTTTTTTTCTTTTCCAGAATTCTGAGGAAAATGTCAGAATTCTGACTTTTTTTCTCAGAATTCTGAATATTTTCTCAGAATTTTGACTTTTTTTCTTGGAATTCTGACTTTTTTCTCAGAATCTTTTTCTTCTTAGAATTCTGACTTTTTTCTTAGAATTCTGAGATTAGTCAGAATTCTGATTTTTTTTCTCAGAATTCTGACTTTTTTCTCAGAATTCTGACTTTTTTCTCAGAATTCTGACTTTTTTCTCGGAATTCTGACTTTTTTCTCGGAATTCTGAGATTAAAGTCAGAATTCTGAGATTAGTCAGAATTCTGAGATTAGTCAGAATTCTAACTTTTTTCTCAGAATTATTTTTTCTTAGAATTCTGACTTTTTTCTTAGAATTCTGACTTTTTTCACAGAATTATTTTTTCTTAGAATTTTGACTTTTTTCTTAGAATTCTGAGATTAGTCAGAATTCTGACTTTTTTCTCAGAATTTTGAGATTAAAGTCAGAATTCTGACTTTTCTTCTTAGAATTCTGACTTTAATCTCAGAATTCTGAGTTTTTTCTCAGAATTCCAACTTTAATCTCAGAATTCTAGAAAAGAAGAAAAAAAGACATGCCCGCTTTTTTCCCCCCCGGTGGCCCTAATCCTCTTCCGTACTAATCCTCTTCCGTACAGATAGGATCACAAAGTATCGATCTGATACTTTTTGACCTTATCCTCTATCAGTGACGATGATACTTGGTGATGACCAAGATTTAAGAATCGGCCAGTATTTTTTTCTTTTAGACACAGGAAAAAAATTTCTCCAACATTTGTTGTGTGTTGTTACTTATGAGTTGTTATTAAGATAATATGTGACTGCAGTTTAAAGATAATAATATTTTAGTGCCATGACAAGTCACGTAACAAAACCTTACGCTCTGCTCAGATCAGCTGGTTGGTGTGATTGTGCTGTTCCAAACACGTTGCTAACAAGGAAGTTGCAGAGCGCCCTCTGGTGATAAAATAGAAAAGACTCAAAACTCGTAATATCGTTGGAGGGTGTTTCCTCCATCTCTTAATGTTTTAATTTGATTATATCGGTGAATACCTAATATTGAAAATTATATATCGTGCATGGTGCTATATCAGGTCAAGCTCTTATTACAGCTGTTATCTGTACGTCTCCTTCCTCTTGGGTTCTGTGTTGTTAAACTTTTTTCCCGATGCATGGAAATTACCAGTCTATTTAGGTAGAGGCAAACTGTGCATGAAAGTCAGGTATTGATGTTGACGAATTGAGCGTCTTAGTAAATGTTAACTCCTGTTGTGATTGACAGGTTCACTATAAGAAGGGCCACCATGAGCGCAAGGCTAAGTATACTTCCTTGCCTGATCCTCCTGAATTGGAGCTGGCCAAGAGAGTGTCCCAACAGCGCAGTGATGTAAGTAACAATTTTAAACCAAACAAAAACCACTATGACTGAGGTAGATATACTGATGAATTTTTCTTGTCATTAACCTATAAATATACATAGATCAGATATTTAAGTCCACAAACTCTTACTGAAAGCAATGTTCAGTGCTTTCAGTTAATAAGAGTAGAGGAGTATGCACTACAGACAGTGAGCAGTGATTGGGGCAGTGCAGTTTTAGTTTAGATCAAAATCCAAAATACCATAAATTCAATATGAGACCAGTACACAATTATTTAATCCATTGTATAGTCTATCCATCTATCTGTATAGTGCATCTGTTTTCGCTATACTCATCAACTTTTCTAGGATTAACAGTGTTCATCCCCTAACTAGACATGGGAGTAATAAATATCTTTGCTTATTTTAGAGTCAGAAAACTGGGCCTTGCACAGTGTAAGCACTGAAGCAGGAGCCCCAGACACCAACCAACCCTGAGAAAGGGATCAGTCCACCTGCTCTCTGATATTAGTAGCAACACTAAGCTGGGTGGGAGAGGCTAACAATGACAGGAATTCCAATCATTCCTAATGTGTTTATATAAACATATGAGATTTATTCATTTGTCCTTTAATTAAAAAAAACCTTCTTATGTTAATTGCCATCTTTTCCTCACAGCTTAAGTACAAGGAAGATTACAATAAAAATGTAAAGGGTCAGTGGTGTGAGACTCCTTACTTCGATGTGGCGACTGCCAGGGTGGCAATGGAGAACCTCAGCGACGTAAGAATTCACTATTTAAAGGAAAGGATTTCAGATTTCTGCTTTTCTTTGTCCTTTTTCTGTACATAACTGCTGTGTGTTTTCCTTTCAGAGAAGATACACGCAACATTATGAGGATACAAAAGACCAAATTTATTTCATGCAAACAGAAACACCCACTTATGATGCAAACAAGAAGGCTCGTATTGCTGCTAGTGAGGTAAGCGCGACAACATGCAACATACAACAACACAAAGGTAACACAAAGGTAACACAGTATTTTTATAGGCCCGATCTCATGCGGAAGACACGACAGAGAGTTGACCCATGTCTCAGAGCAGTGTGTGAGTCAAGAGACTCAGTCCACTCTGACGCAGGGATACACTGTATTGTGCCCACACTGCATGACTGAGAGATCCACATTTGGTTTACTGTCACCATGCACATTCGGTCTGTAGCTTTACTAGCACGCAGGAATAAAATGCGAGTCTGTGTGACAAAGCTTTTCAGTTGCTCTGCACCTCATAGCCACCCACACGTTCACACACAGGGGAAACATGCATCGTTTTCAAGAAATGCGAAAGACACACTTCTTAGCTGGCCAACCAACTGTGCCATCATTTTGAACCATGTGAACACACCTCATTATCACACTTTCCTCTCTTTTTTTACTCACAGTGATCTGTTTCTGTCTTTAGGTCCAATACAAGAAGGAGTATGAGAAGAAAAAAGCACAGTCTGACTACAACACGCTCCCCGCCACAGAGAATCCTCTATTGAGGCAGCTCAGATATGCTGGCACTATCCTCAGTGATGTAGGTGTTTAAAAAGCCCTGTGCAGAAAGTTTATTTTTCTTCTGTGACAAAAGATAGACCTTTTGCCTTTTCAGGAAAACTAAATTATAAAATCTTAGGCTGTTGTTTAATTATTGCTTAAATTACCGGGCCAATTGCCCTGTTATTGTTGGGATAGAGTCCAGCCCCTCCCCACGACCCTGAATTGGATAAGTGGAAGTGAAATGCATAGTGTTTGCTTGTTGTTTGCAATTACTATATATATTTTTTTTTATCGTTGTTTGACTTTGTTTTGTTTTTGCCATTTCCTTTCCAGAAAGTATATAAGGCTAGCTATGAGAAATCCAGGGGTTTCAGCATCAACTACTGTGACACGCCCAAGTTTCAGATGGACTCAGTACTTAAGCAGTTCTCTGATGTAAGAGAGCTCGTTGAGTTAAAATTTCTTTGAATATGAACCTCTTATGTGTCTCTTTTAACACACGTTTTGATTTTCTTTTAGGCACATTACAAAAATAAGTATGAAAATGAGGTGAAGGGCCACTACATTGGAAGCTATGAGGACCTTTATATGCTTCACTGCCAGAAAGTCGAGGAAATGAAAAATGAGGTTTGTGCATTAAAAAATTTGAGCATGTATTAATATATTCCTCATCAAGCCTTTCCTCATGACACAATATTTACTTTTTGTATTTCACAGCAACTATATAAATCTGATTATGAAGACATTAAAACTAGATGCTTCTTTCCTCAAACAATTACGCCTGAATACGAAGCTGGGAAGAAACTTCATCAATGCAACGATGTGAGTAGTCGCTGATTATAAAACTGTTCTTTGCAATAAAATGGATCGAGGTTCTTTTTGGATTTCTTATATGTATATGGACAATTATTATTTTTGTTTTGATCCTTTGGTTTTCAGAAAGTTTACCGGCAACATCCAGACACAGTGAAATTTACACAAGTGGTGGATTCACCAGTTCAAGTTCAAGCCGCCATCAACGCCAAACAGCTAAGTGACGTATGTACCTTTTTTGGACCACTTCCTCTTGGTGCTAATGTAGGAAAGTCTAGAATTTAAACTGGTACAGTAAAGCTCACAAACACCCACTGAACATTTAGGTGATACCTGCATATAATAGTAACATTAATGTGACTATTTTGTTTTCTCGGTGTCCATTTATGGCCTGGAATTCTTGCAATCACCAGCTTGTGTCAATCCAGTTCTACTAGATATGCAGATCACCTTTAAATTTGCTCAATCATCTATGAAGCCCAGCTGTCTTTCTATGGGCACCATGGAAACTGGAGAGCCATTTCTCTGTAGTATAAATAGAAACAAGCATTCAGTTGGCCCAGAATAAACCCTGTGATCAGACAGGGGTTGGGGAGGTGGAGAAAGCAACAGTCACCATCTCTGAGCCCTGATAGCACACTACTGCCCTCCAGTGACAGAAAGTCAAATAACAGCTTATCAGAAAATATACCCTGAGCAGTACTGACACAATAATATTACCATTTTGTTCTTCTGCAGTTAAACTACAAGGCAAAGTACGAGGAAATAAAAATGAAGAACAGTCTACCCCCAGACTACCCCTTCTTCATCCAGTCCAGAGTTAACGCTTTTAACCTCAGTGATGTAAGTAACTGCGATATTTGCATATCTCTAAAATTTAACTCGTATCAGCTTTGATTTCTCATACTGTCGATTTCAATTTCCTGAATGGCACACTTTCTTCTTGCAGAACTGC
The DNA here is from genome assembly GCF_018398535.1 of Haplochromis burtoni. Classification (NCBI taxonomy): domain Eukaryota; kingdom Metazoa; phylum Chordata; class Actinopteri; order Cichliformes; family Cichlidae; genus Haplochromis; species Haplochromis burtoni. The sequence goes on along the minus strand of NW_024582636.1, from coordinate 98,902 downwards.
TATAAGTATGATTGGGAGAAAACCAAAGCGAAAAAGTTTGAGATCAAAGGGGATACCATCTCAATCCTTGCTGCCCGTGCTCACACAAACGCCATCAGTGATGTAAGTATCCTACTTCAACAACTGCTTCAACAGATAAATGTTAGTACCTGATAAATGCAGTACCTGTTATGTATTCTAATCCATGATAAATTCTGTTCATTACTAGGTTAAATATAAAAAGGAGTATGAGAAGAACAAGGGAAAGATGGTTGGAGCCCTCAGTATTAACGACGATCCGAAGATGCTGCACTCTGTCCATGTGGCCAAAATCCAGAGTGATGTAAGTTATTAGTTGATGTCATATTTTTAATAAATATTAATTTATGGGGGTTAAAAAGAAGGGCAACTGAGTAATCTCTTGTTAATATCTTCACAGCGTGAATACAAAAAAGACTATGAAAAAGTAAAGACCAAGTATCATACACCATTGGATATGTTGTCAGTCACCTTGGCTAAGAAATCCCAGGCAATTTCCAGCATGGCTGGTTACAGGAGCATCAGCACCAACTATTTCCTTCCACCTGACAGCGTCCTGCTGGATCTGGCCAAGAAAGCCAACGTTATCCAGAGTGATGTAAGTCCAAACAGACTGTAGAGACTCCAACTGCTCAGTTTTGCTAAAGTTCTGCTTTTTTCATCATAATATGAAAACATGTCCTGATGTGCTATTGTGGGCTTAAATATTCATCAACATTTGTTTTGGTTTTGTGTGTTTCTCTGCACCAAAGAATGAGTATAAGGCTGACTACAACAGCTATACCAAAGGTACTCCATGGGTCCCATATGGCTCATTGGAAGTGGAAAAGGCTAAGAAAGCTGCAGAGATCCTCAATGAGGTATGTGTGCAACATGGCTTCTTTACATCTGCTCTCATGGTAATAACAAAATGCATATTTCAGAGCTGATAGGTCATTAAAATAATAATATTTATTTACTCTTTTCCTTCAGAAAAAATACAGAACACACCCAGACAAGATCCCATTCACATCTATTGACGACCACCCCATCATGATGCAGGCCAAAGTCAACCAGCTTCAGAGGAGCGATGTGAGTCAAGTGTCAGAATCAGAATCAGAATCAGAATACTTTATTGATCCCTGGGGGAAATTATTTTCGTCACTGTCACTCTTCATACTGGAGAACGAATTCCTTCTGCATTTTTCCAAGATCCCTTTTAGGAAGATTCTTGTTTGCTCTTACTTTTTTTTAATTTCTGCCCTGTCACATTTATTCTTTTATAGCTGTTCTACAAGCGAGGTCTAGAGGAGATCCATCAGAAGTACTCTCTGCCCCCGGATGTCCCAGAGTTCCTTCAGGCCAAGTGCAATGCCTACAACATCAGCAAGGTGACGAATGCACATAAAAAAGCAAAATAAATAAAATATTTTTTCAACTCACTTTTAAAACTTATATAACTGTATATCACCACAGTATGTGTGTGCATCTGTTCATGTTTGCGTAAAGCTATAATGGATACATGCCTTAAACATTGTTTATATGTTTTATGTGATTTCAGAATTACTACAAGTTTGCTTGGCAGGAGCTGATTGCTAAGGGTTATGACCTGAAGCCTGATGCCATCCCTATTGTTGCTGCCAAAGCTGCCAGACATGCTGCCAGTGATGTAAGTTTTCTGAAAGACCAAATTTGCTGCACTTTTTAAATAATTGTTACATATAAAAAACTAGAGAAGCTCCATGTGCTTTAACTCCTAGGTCCAGTACAAAAAGGCTTATGAGAAGGCGAGAGGCCACCATGTTGGCTTCCGCAGCCTCCAGGACGATCCTCTGCTGGTTCACTACATGGA
>NW_024582636.1:94754-97033 GCF_018398535.1 Haplochromis burtoni | reverse complement strand
GGAGGTGGCCAGAATGCAGAGTGACAAGAACTACAAGAAGGACTACCACAAGGCCAAGCTGAAGTATCACACCCCAGTGGACATGCTCAGTGTGGTTCAGGCTAAACATGCTTCAGCAGTGCAGACCTACATTGGCTACAAGCAGCACCACCATAAATACTTTCTTCTCCCTGATGCTATGGGTCTGCAACTTGCTCGCACCATGAACTACAATTCCAGCGATGTATGTTACTAACAATGCTTGTGACTTAATGGCAATGGACTCTCTAAAAATGGTATTTGGTCTGACAATAGTTTCTTGTTTTTCTGGGGTTTTTTTCTATTTCTCAGCACAACTACAAGATGGATTATGAGACCTCGGTCAAGGGTATTGGCTGGGTTCCAATTGGTTCTCTGGAGGTTGAAAAAGCCAAAACGGCAGCAGCAGCTCTGAATGAGAAAAAGTACAGACAGCACCCTCAAACCATCAAGTTCACCAGTGCTACTGACTCCATGAGCATGGAGCTGGCTAAGACCAATGCTAAGATCATGAATGTGGTGAGAAGGACAAAACAAAATAATGACTTATGCTACATATCTAAAATTTAGTCCTTTTCAGAGAAGAAATAAATTCTTGCCTTCACTGTAATTACACAGAAAGAGTACAAAGCCAGCGGAGAGAAGTTCATGCACACTTACAATCTCCCTCCTGATGCCCCCCAATTTCTGCAAGCCAGATACAATGCTGCCAACATCAGCCAGGTTAGCTGCAGATTGATTTAAGCACATATGAAACATACAAAGAAATTTAATTGTGAATGTTTTTGTAACAATATCGCTGATTATCTTTTTGTTTAGAATTATTACACTTATTCTCACCGCCAAGATCTGCTCAAAGGACATCACATGAAAGAGGATTCCATTCCCATCGTAGCAGCCAAAACTTCAAGAAACATTGCCAGCAATGTAAGCTGGAATTATGCTTTTCATAATAATTTTTAAATGTTAATGCATTTAATAATATTACTTATATTGCATTTTATTTAATACAGTACAAGTATAAGCTGGCCTATGAGAAAGAAAAGGGCCACCACGTTGGCTTCCGCAGCCTCCAGGATGATCCTCTGCTGGTTCACTATATGCAAGTGGCAAAGATGCAGAGTGACAAGAACTACAAGAAGGACTACCACAAGGCCAAGCTGAAGTATCACACCCCAGTGGACATGCTCAGTGTGGCTCATGCCAAGCAGGCTTCTGCTGTTCAGACAATGGCTGGATACAAGAAGATCCCCCACAGCTTCTTGCTTCTTCCTGACAACATGCACCTGCGGCTGTGTCGCAACATGATGGAGATTCAGAGTGACGTGTGTATTCTTTTCATCTTATTATCTTTATATATTGGTCTCATCCTGGAACAACATATATAGCATTACATATATGTATATATTTGATTATGACCTTTGATTAATTTAGATTTTCTCTAAATACCCACAGAATGTCTACAAGTCAGATTACAACAGCTACTCTAAAGGTATAGGATGGGTCCCTATTGGTTCTCTGGATGTTGAAAAAGCCAAAACCGCTAAAGCTGCACTGGATGAAAGAAATTACCGCCAGCACCCCAGTAATTTCAAATATACAAGCAAGACCGATGCCATGAACATGACTCTGGCTATGGCCAACACTAAACAGATGGACATCGTAAGAATCCCTTTTCTTAACAGAAGATACTTATGTAGAGATTTTTTAAACATTCACTGTTGTTTTTTTCTTCTGACTAGACTACATACAAAGCTTCTGGAGAGAAGTTCATGCACACCTACCATCTGCCATCTGACTGCCCTGAGTTTCTCCAGGCTAAGTTTAATGCCCAGACTATTAGCGAGGTTAGAGCACAAATTATTTAACTGAATATGCAAGTTGAAGCAATAGCAATTTCCTGAGGTTCAAGGTGTATATGAGCATAGTTGTGCAAAAAGTTGTTGTAACACTTTGCTGTTTATTTGCAGAGTCATTACAGGCACAAGTGGGTGGAAGACATTGCCAAGGGATATGACATGAAGCCTGATGCTATTCCCATCCTGCATGCCAAGCATGGCAGGCATATTGCCAGCAATGTATGTAATAAATGCATGTAATAAATTTAACTAAATTTAACTGTAAAAAAGAAAGAATCAACACATCACTTTTTCTTTTTTTTTTCTTTAGGTCCAGTACAAAAAGGCTTATGAGAAGGCGAGAGGCCACCATGTTGGCTTCCGCAGCCTCCAGGACGATCCTCTGCTGGTTCACTACATGGA
>NW_024582636.1:79479-80790 GCF_018398535.1 Haplochromis burtoni | reverse complement strand
GAACTGGCCAAGAAATGCCAGATCCAAGTCAACGACTTCAACTACAGAACTCACCTGCACCAGTGGACGTGCCTGCCAGACTCCAATGATGTGGTCCAGGCCAGACATGCATATGACCTGCAGAGTGATGTAATAGTTGTTTTCATGATTCTTTTTATTGCTTTTTAATTCTGTGTTTGTGCTACTAAAAGTATATCACAAGGCTGTTCTGCCGTGTATGCCAGGCTGTCTACAAAGCTGACCTGAAGTGGCTCCAGGGCCTGGGTTGGGTCCCCATTGGCTCGCTTGATGTGGAGAAAGCTAAGAAGGCTGCAGAAGTTTTGAGTGAAAGGAAGTACCGCCAGCATCCCAGCAAAGTTCCATTTACCAGCCCAGTAGATGCCATGAATCTTGTGCTGGCAAAGAATAACGCCCTAACCATGAACAAGGTAGAATTCTTCATTAAAGACTTTCAAAGCCATTTCTATTTGGTTATCACTTTTGTCAGAATCATTAATTAACGCTGCATTATTTGTGTTTTTTCCAGCGCCTCTACACTGAAGCATGGGAGAAGGACAAGACCACGCTGCACATTAAACCTGACACTCCTGAGATCGTCCTCTCACAACAAAATGCAATAACCATGAGCAAAGTTAGTATCATTTCAGAGCATGATTTATTATGTCAACAAGAAAACTTTCAAAATATTTTCAATATTTATAATAATTTCAAAAAAATGGAAAATACCTGTTAGGAGTTAAGTGTACTCATTAAGACATTAAGCTTCATTCAGAATGCTTTGGCTTGAGTTACTAGCACACTGATATTCTTACAGTAGACTTTGCGAATATGATCCCTTAAGCAAACCTTATCACTTTATAATTAGGTGCCAAAACTAGAACATTGAAAGTTAAAGTAAAGATAGAAGTTTAGTTAAAAAAATGTGCATATGTCTTATTTTGCAGAAACTATACAGACAAGGATATGAAGAAACTATCAAGAAAGGCTATTTCCTCCCTGTGGATGCAATCTCTGTAAAGGCTGCTAAGGCCTCCAGGGAAATCATCAGTGACGTAAGTGGTCATACTGTACCAAGTGTCTGTTTACTGACACTTTAACATAATTTAAGCATTGTTCTACTTGTAACATAAATTTTTTTCGGCTAATTTTATCCAGTACAAGTACAAGACAGGATACCGTAAGCAAGTTGGTCACCACATCGGCGCTCGCAGCATCCACGACGACCCCCTCGTCATGCTGGCTCTGAACTCAGCCAAGATCGCCAGTGATGCTCTGTACAAGAAGGACTTCAACAAGTCCAAGACCAAGTTC
>NW_024582636.1:78279-79459 GCF_018398535.1 Haplochromis burtoni | reverse complement strand
GAACTGGCCAAGAAATGCCAGATCCAAGTCAACGACTTCAACTACAGAACTCACCTGCACCAGTGGACATGCCTGCCAGACTCCAATGATGTGGTTCAGGCCAGAAAGGCCTACGATCTCCAGAGTGACGTAAGTCCTTTTGCGGGATACTCAGTGAACCATGCTGCTGATTTTGTCACTATTCTTGTGTTCTGATGTTCGAATTCATGTATACTTTTCTAGGCTGTATACAAAGCTGACTTGGATGAGGTTGTTGGTGTTGGATGGATCCCCATTGGATCACTGGACGTGCTGAAGGCCAAGAACGCTGCAAAAATCCTCAGCGACCGTCTCTATAAGCAGAGACCAGACACACTGAAATATAAGACAGACATGACCTCCATGCCTTTAGTCTTAGCCAAAACAAATGCTGATATCATGAACAAGGTAAAGTGTATTATGTTTGTAATTCCATTGATTTGCCTTCTGTTAAGTCCTCTTGTTTGCACTTTCTGTTTCATTCTGTCTTTTGTGTTTCCCACCACAGAGAACCTACGTTGCTGCTTGGGATGCTGAAAAGATTAAGGTCCATGTGCCCCCTGACACCCCTGAGCTGTTGCTTGCCAAAGCTAATGCTTACAACATCAGCCAGGTACTTTTTGTCTGCACAAATGATTAGGACAATAAAATCCAAGTAGATAAAATTGATTTTTTTAGGGTTTTTTTTTTCTTCATGTGCAGATAAAAATATTCTCCTATGTCTCAATTTGTATTTTTGCATTTGAAATGATTCAATGATTATTATCAAATATAAATATGTGATTCTTGAAAAGTTTAAAAAAACAAACAAGAGTGGCATATTGAAGGGAATAGTAGTTTGTCCTCTGTGTACTTGCTAACATATGACTTGCTAAAATTAGCTTGAGAATTCCCAGATTAAATGTAACTATTTATTTTCTCTTTCCTTCAGAAAATATACAAGGAAGCCGTTGAGGATATTTTCAGAAAGGGCTATGACCTCAAGCCCGATGCTGTCTCTGTCGTTGCTGCCAAACATGGAAGAGAAATCATCAGCGATGTAGGTGACATTGTTTTTCCTTCTCTGTTATTGACTTTATTTGCTTAAATTTATTGTGTTAACTTTGATTTCCTTCCTGCTCGCCCCACAGTATAAGTACAAGACGGGATACCGAAAACAGGT
>NW_024582636.1:52020-78180 GCF_018398535.1 Haplochromis burtoni | reverse complement strand
CCAAGTTCCACCTGCCAGTGGACATGCTCAATCTGGAACTGGCCAAGAAATGCCAGATCCAAGTCAACGACTTCAACTACAGAACTCACCTGCACAACTGGACGTGCCTGCCAGACTCCAATGATGTGGTTCAGGCCAGAAAGGCCTATGACCTGCAGAGTGATGTGAGCACTTATCACTTTTTGCTGAATATTAGCTCCAGTCTCTGTCTTCTGTGGCTTATCTGTAGCTGTGACCTGTGGTTCTTCTTCTCCTTCGGCTTGCAGGCTGTGTATAAGGCTGACATGGAATGGATCAAGGGAATGGGATGGGTGCCAATTGGTTCAATTGATGTGGAGAAAGCCAAGAAAGCGGCAGAGATTCTGAGTGAGAGAAAGTATCGTCAGCATCCCAGCAACTTCAAGTTCACCGCTAATACAGCTGACATGCCATATGCCCTTGCTCAGGCCAATGCCCAGGTTATGGACAAGGTACAGATAGCACATCTTATCCATTATTGTTCTGTGGGAGCCAGGTCTTTAAAAGTAGTGCATCAAAAGTATATGAGGTTCTTTTTGTGTCACACCAATGACACTAACTTTTTATTTTGTAGGGCTTTGAGTCATTTTATGTATACTGAGTATATTAATCTGCTTTTTACAGAAAGCCTACATTGCTGCCTGGGAGAATGATAAGACCAACATTCATGTAATGCCTGACACCCCAGAGATCATCTTGGCCCAGCAGAATAAACTCAACACCAGTCTGGTAATACAGTCTCTTCTTGCATAGGTTTTACAACATGTTAGCATGGTACAAATGATTATGTTTTCATAGGTACTGCTCTTTGTATTACAGTGTATAGAACATGAGACCCTAAAAGCATTATTCTTTTATCTCCAGAAATTTTATCGTGAAGGCTATATGGAAATGATCAACAAAGGCTACTACCTTCCCAAGGATGCAATCTCTGTTATATCAGCCAAGGCTTCCAGAGACATCATCAGTGATGTAAGTTTATGTTTCCCACTTGCTCCAGTTTGTCTTTTTGTTGCTTCACCACAGTAAATGTAGGGTTATTTTTGAATTTATTTTGAAATTGATGCATTATTTCTATCCATATTTTCAGTACAAATACAAGGCTGGTTTCCGCAAGCAGTGTGGCCATCACATCGGTGCTCTCAGTGTGAAAGATGATCCACTAATTATGCTGGCCGCTAATGCAGGGAAGATTGCCAGCGACAATGTCTATAAGAAAGACTTTAACAAGACCAAGACCAAGTTCCACCTCCCAGTAGATATGCTGACAATTGAACTGGCCAAGAAATGCCAGATCCAAGTCAACGACTTCAACTACAGAACTTACCTGCACCAGTGGACGTGCCTGCCAGACTCCAATGATGTTGTGCAGGCTAGAAAAGTCTATGATTTGCAGAGTGATGTAAGTACATGCTGGTGTTGTAGAAAGCACTTTAAGGATTTTAATCGATTGTTCAATTATTTTCAGAACATTTAATCCTCTATCTGTCTCTAACTGATTAAATAGACCTTTTTACATCCATTTTGAGTCATCCCACAGTTTGTCAAATTCAAACCATACATGAACAAATTCTGTATTTAATTAGGTTCAAACTGATTTTTGTGTTTGTAGGCTGTGTACAAAGCTGATCTGGAGTGGCTCAGGGGATGCGGCTGGTCACCTCAGGACTGTATAGATGTCGTCAAAGTGAAGCATGCTCAGACTGTCCTCAATGAAAGGCTCTACCGCCAACACCCAAGTATGGTCAAGTTCACCAGTGTCGTTGACCTCCCAGCTATTGTCTTGTCCAAGCAAAATGCTGAAAACCTCAGTGATGTGAGTAACATCTTTCTGTAGTTTCTTGGGTTTTTTTTAAATTGTGAAACCCAAATATTTGATAAAAATATCTATTCAAGTGGATAAGATGAAGCAGTTAATGTTTTGTTTTGTTTTTTATCTCTGACAGAGGAAATATAGGGAAGTCTGGGATAAAGACAAGCTCACCATTCATGTGCCACCCGACACCCCCACCTTTGAACTCGCCAAGGCCAACGCTGTTAATATCAGCAATGTACGTTTGTGTTTACTTTACCAGTGTTTACTTTTTAACTTGTCTGTGCAGACGCACAATTTTTGTTGATTTATTTGTTGATTTTTTTAAAACTTTATTTCTTGTTCTGTGCAGAAATTGTACACAAAGGCATGGGATGACCAGAAAGCAGGAGCCTACCATATCAAGGAGGATGCTATCTCTGTGCTAAAGGCTAAAGCTTCCAGAGATATTATCAGTGATGTAAGTTAAAAAAAACAAAACAAAATTAACATTAAGAAATGATCTACTTGCTGACTACGTCTAGTTCTACTTGCATTAACCTTTAATTTCTGCTCCCTTTAGTACAAGTACAAGACGGGATACCGAAAACAGGTTGGTCACCACATTGGGGCTCTCAGTGTCCAGGACGACCCTCTAATCGTGCTGGCTCTGAACTCAGCCAAGATCGCCAGTGATGCTCTGTACAAGAAGGACTTCAACAAGTCCAAGACCAAGTTCCACCTGCCAGTGGACATGCTCAATCTGGAACTGGCCAAGAAATGCCAGATCCAAGTCAACGACTTCAACTACAGAACTCACCTGCACCAGTGGACGTGCCTGCCAGACTCCAATGATGTGGTTCAGGCCAGAAAGGCCTACGATCTCCAGAGTGATGTAAGTTTATAGTTGCACATGTGGGTAGTATTCTACCAATCAAAAGTGTCAGTGTAGTCAGAAAGTAGAGAACAGATCATAAACATTTATTAAATGTAAATCCTTTTACTCGTTTTACTCATTCGGCAGCCAAATACACCTTTTACTGTTTTTACAGTGGATAAAATACATTACAGTTTTTCCCCTAATACTATTGTTTTCACTCTTCAGTCCAGTTCATCCAGTAACAATGTTTCAACTTTTGTCCTATAGAGTACAGTTGCATAAATTATCTGCCTGCTTTCTTTTCTCAGGCTGTTTACAAAGCTGATATGGAGTGGATACGTGGATGTGGATGGATGCCACATGAGTCCGTAGAGGTGTTGAAGGTGAAGCATGCGCAGAAGATCCTGGCTGATGTAAGTTTGTACCTCACTAAGACTTAAAAACAAATAAAAAGTATGTTTATGCACACTGAATAGTTTCTTCCATTTCCTTCTTGTATAGAGAGGCTATCGGATCAAGTTGGATAAACAGCAATTCATGGTTCCAGCTGACAGAATTGACTTAGTCCGTGCCAGGAATGCTGCTGAAGTCCTGAATGAGGTGGGGATGATTGTCTGTCATCAAAATGCTGCTTGGTTTTGACTTTTTGTTCTTAATGTGAACCGTGTGGCAAAATAGTACTAGTGGCAAATTCCAGGTAGCTGAATTTTGATCTCCCGCTTTGCTCAGGCTAAATATCGTGAGGCCTGGCACCAGGACAAGACCAAGTACTCATTGGTGGACACACCATCTCTTGCCACAGCCAGAGAAGTGGCGAAGAATGTTCACCCGGTAAGACTGATGGCATATATGACGCATTTTCTGCATATTTTAACTCAGCAAATTTCAGCCTTGTGCAGTTCCTGCTTTATTATTAGCAAAATAAGTGATACATTATCTTTTGTAGAAACTGTACACCAAAGAATGGGATAAGGTCAAAGCTACAGGATACTTCATGCCTCCAGATGCTGTACCAATCAAGCAGTGCATCCAGACAACTAAAGTGCAAAGCAAAGTAAGTAGTAGGATAAAATTTAATCAGGTTTGATTTAACTGACAACTTAATAATGTGGTAAAAATAAGTGCTTTCTTTTTTTTTTTGCCTGTCTTGTAGCATAAATACCTGGAGGGATACCGTAAGCAGGTCGGTCACCACATTGGTGCTCTCAGCGTCCAAGACGACCCTCTGCTCATGCTGGCTCTGAACTCAGCCAAGATCGCCAGCGATGCTCTGTACAAGAAGGACTTCAACAAGTCCAAGACCAAGTTCAACCTGCCAGTGGACATGCTGCAGTTTGAACTGGCTAAGAAATGCCAGATGCAGGTCAACGACGACAACTACAGAACTCGCCTGCACCAGTGGACGTGCATGCCAGACTCCAACGATGTTATCCAGGCTCGCAAAGCCTATGATCTGCAAAGCGATGTAAAGCACATTTGTAACTATTAATCATATTGACATAATAATCTGACAGAAACGTCTGTCTTGACTCCCTAACATGCATCTTGCTTTCGATCTCTAGCACGTCTATAAGTCAGATCTGGAATGGCTCCGAGGCTGTGGCTGGGTAGCAGCTGACTCTGTTGAACATGTGAAGGTCAAGAAGGCCCAGGAGATTCTCAATGATGTATGTTTACTGCATTACATGACATTCAGCCTCTTTTTCAGTTGATTTTTTTAATCACATGTTGTGTCATTGTGTCTTGCCTCACTGCTCTGTTTTATTTACAGAGACTTTACAAGAAGACTGCCCAAGAAGGTTTTGGAAGATTCACCCTGGTTGTGGACCGGCCAGAGATAGTTTTGGCAAAGATTAATGCTGCCAACCTGAGTGATGTATGCAAAATCTAATATTTAAAATGACTCTCGATCGGAAAACCGGTGAGCAATGATCTGAAAAAATTATTTTTTTCTCTAATAGTTGAAGTACAAAGAGACTTTCAATGCAGAAAAGGGTCATTATATTGGCTCAGATGATACTCCTCAACTGGCCCATAGCAGGGAGGTGGCTAAGATCATCAGTGAGGTAACGTAAAAATAATAATCAAATCCTTTCTAGATTTCTAATTTATTTATTGTAAGTTCTGTGTTATATACATGTATTGTGCCAGGCTTTTCTTAAACTTTGCACATACCTTTTGTGGTTTTAGAAACTCTACAAATCAAACTGGGACGAGTCGAAGGCTTCAAGCTACCAGCTGAACCATGAATACATCCCACTGGTCATCTCCAAGAAGAGCAGGGACATTGCTAGTGATGTGAGTGTCTTATATTTCTTTAGAACTGTGATAAGATTAAATCTAATAACATGATATATTTTATTCTTGCACTACTGCAATTTTTATCATTCTAAACACCATTAGGTCAAGTACAAGGATACCCACGAAAAGGCCAAAGGTCACTACATGGCTGGAACCCTGGTGGACTTCCCTGAAGTGATGCGCTGTGGACACCAGGAAAAGAACAAGGCACTGGTGAGATACTACAAAATATAGTACAGTATAAAAAACTACACCACTACACAATGCACTGAGAAATAAGAAACCATTAGTAACAACAGACACTCAAAGTGGCAGCTCACTCTCTGGACAGTATTTACTGTTAAGGAAACAATGTTGTGTTTTGTATCTAATAATTTGGTTTTCTTTGTTGTTTTTAAATATACTTTAAGAACTTTGTAGTGCAGTAAAATACAAATAAAGGGAGCATGACAGATGTTGATGTTTTGACTGTATAAACATTATGTAGGAACAATATGAAGTTATTATATAATACTATGATACTCATAGTACTATATAATACATATTATATCATTAAAAGATATAACACATTTTGGGGCCCACCTGCAAGAAAGGCAGATGTGAAATGTAAAAGTGAGGTCAGAGCTCAAATGTGACGTGATAACTGAATACAAATTTTAATGTAATATTCAGAATTCAGATACAACAGTATAATTTCCTAAATGTTGACAATACAAACAAAGGCAGCAGAATTTTTATGCAAAGTTTTAAAATAAAAGAGCTACAAAAATTTGACTAGATATATACATGAAAACTTGATGATTTTAAAGTTGTTTTTTCTCTTGTTATTTCAATTATATTTGCATGTCTGAAATAAAATTCTATCTATCTATCTATCTATCTATCTATCTATCTATCTATCTATCTATCTATCTGTCTATCTGTCTATCTGTCTGTCTGTCTGTCTGTCTGTCTATCTGTCTGTCTGTCTGTCTGTCTGTCTATCTGTCTGTCTGTCTGTCTGTCTCTCACAAGTTGTGCTATATGTCTGAAACATAACCTCCTCAGCAGAGGTAATAAAACACATTAGACAGAAGGATAGCAGCAAGACTGAAAGGGAAGGTTTACAAGACAGCAGTGAGGCCTGCTGTGATGTAGGATTTGGAGAATGGTGACGCTGATAGATGGAAAAAAAATGAGTTTATATTAGAAGAACAGCTCTAGTCGAGTAGTTTGGTGTCGAATTAGAGGCAAGGCTGAGATGGTTTGGCTATGTGCCGATAAGGGACAGTACATATGATGGAGCTGCCGAGCAGGAGGAAAAGAGGAAGACCTCAGAGGAGGTTCATGTTGTAGTGAGGGAGGACATGCAGTAAGTCGGTGTGACAGAGGAGGATACTGGGGACAAGGTAAGATGGAGTCAGATGATCCGCTGTGACGATATCTAAAGGGAGTAGCTGAAAGAAAAACATGGTGATTAATAAAATATGTTAGATGCCACTATATGTGTATCACAAGTATATAGAATCAATAAGTCTCAATGTATTAATTTTATTTTTGAGATCATAGACTGCATATAAGAATAGAGAAGGGGGCGGTTGTGTAAATTGGTAATTAATTATTATTGTTTCTAACTCATCCTAAGGTCAATAGATATGTATCGTGACCGTTTATTTGTTTATCAAAGTGTTTTAGTTACCCTTGTGGATTGAACTTATTTTTTAATACGTGTAAACTTTATTTCAAATTAATCTCTTTTGCATCGCTAATCAGTAATTTTCTATCGTGTGTGTCTAAACAGAGGGTCTACCAGAAGGACTACAATCAAACCAAAACCAAAATCCACATCCCATCCGACATCATCGCTAACCAGGTAGCTAAGCGGTGCCAGGACATGCTGAGTGATGTTCTTTACCGCACCTACCTGCACCAGTGGACTTGCCACCCCGAACAGGAGGACGCCATCCGTGCCCGCAAGACCAACGAAATCCTCAGTGATGTAGGTCCTTCTTCTGTGCACGTCTGCCGCCTGGTTGTGCCTGATTGTTATGCGAGATCCCGTACAAACTTATTATTACATGAAGTATTACAGGAAGCATTATCTAGACATTATACAAAATCTTTTATCTTTGTATTTATATAAACGCCAGAAAGGTTATTACACGTCCCACATTAATAGATGTTTCTATCTGCAAGAAAATATATAATGTTGTCCGGGTTTATTGTCATTTGATAGGTGTTCTATAAGGATGACCTGAACTGGATGAAGGGTATTGGTTGCTACGTTTGGGACACACCAGAGATTCTTCGTGCCAAGAAGTCCTATGACCTGCAAAGTGAGGTGAGTAAAAACATGTGATTCCTGAATTGTGTGTGTGTTTATGGGGATTTGGATTTTTTCTATTTGTGTTTGATAATGTACTTATGTAATATGCTCCCGTATAGCTTAAATACAGAGAGAACGCCAAGAAGGAGTTCAACAATTACTCCATTGTGACAGACACCCCGTCTTATGTGACTGCTGTCCTGGGCCACACCTGGGCCAGTGAGGTGAGTGAGCTGCACTTTTAAAAACTACAAAAATTAGTGTTTCAGTTTTGAACTCATACTGAGTGGATTAATGAAACATTCATCACTGACAGCTCAACTACAGAGAGGCGTATCAAAAGGAGAAGCACATCTACACCACGGTTCTGGATACCCACGATTACGTCAGATGCCAAAACTTCAAATACATTTTCAGCAACGTAAGTGGAGATCCAGTAAAAATGTCTGTCCTCCTGTCACTGATAAGAAGTGATAGATATCTGTAAATGACATGTTTATGGTGACGTTCTGGCTTTTTCTATCAACAGAAAAACTACACTTCTACCTGGGACAAAATCAAAGCGAAGAGTTACCAGATTCCACATGACGCAAACGCCTTGCAGCACGCTAAACAGCAGAAGATTATTCTCAGCAATGTACGTTTCAATTTTTATTTCATATTATTGTTATGATGATGTTCAATTTCTGATCTTTACAAGGCAATATGAATCCTCTCTCCCGTTCAGGTGAAGTACAAGGAGGACTACGAGAAGTTCAAATCTCTCTACAGCCTGCCCAAGTCACTGGAGGACGATCCTGGAACTGCTCGTTGCGTCAAAGCTGGAAAACTCGTCCTAGATGTAAGCTCCATTTGTTTTGCCCTTACACCTTCCACATATTGACATTTCTCTTGATAAGCAATAGAGCGGCTGTGTTGTTTGATTAGCTCTATATTACAAAAACATGCATCCCTGTGTAGATTTTATTGTGCATATGACAACTGAAAGAACCATCTGTTTTTCCATCATTGCAGCGTCTGTACAAGGAGAACTATGAGAAAACCAAGGCCAAGAACCACATCCCCCCAGACATGTTGGATATCCTGTCTGCCCGCAGTACCCAGAATGCCGTCAGCGAGATCAACTACCGCAAGTATCTGCACCAGTGGATTTGCATGCCTGACATGCAGGTGTACGTGCAGGCACGCAAAGTCAATGAACAGCTCAGCGACGTAAGTAGCAGTCCTCAGCTTTGATATTCTGTGCTTGTTATTGCTTATTTTGTCAGCTCTATCATTCTCTGTGCTATGATCCTATATGTTTACATTTTATATTTTTTCTTATTTTATTTGTTTTTGTTTTTCATTTTTGTGAGAATATTGAAAATCAGTTAAACCACACTGAGTTTTTTCTATTCCTTTTTTGTTTATTTCTAAAAAAAATATGAAAGGTCAGGATGTTTTGTTGCCTTATTGTATGTAAAAGAAATCAAATAGCTACATTCTTGAATCCTATGCACTGAAACTAATTTCAGCCACAACATTTTACCTCTCCCCAGATCTTCTACAAGGATGATCTGAACTGGCTCAAAGGTATTGGTTGCTATGCCTGGGACACGCCAGAGATCCTCCGTGTCAAGAACGCTGATAATCTTCAGAGTGAGGTTAGCCCAAGCAACACACTTGATGATCCTCTTCATTGTTTTAAGTTTCTAACTTTAGTTCATCTCCTTTATAAGGATTTTGTCCTAACAAATGATTGCTATGCTTCATTTTTGATTCTAGAACAAGTACAGAGCCAAAGGCAAAGATGCTTTCAAAGAATATTCAGTGGTGACGGAGACTCCAGTGTACGAGACCGCCAAGCAGAACGCTCAGAACCTGAGTGACGTAAGGGACTTTATTGTCTTAGTTTCATGCTAGCTCAGTAGTTTGTTAACACTCTCTTTGTACATTACAAACGAAAAGAAGTAAGATCGCAAATCTCATCTTTTTTTTCCCATTTGTTTTCCCAGCTGCATTACCGCTATGATTACAACGCCAATATCAAGGGCACCAACACCGCTCCTGCTGTTACCATTGAAACAGAAAGAGCCCGTCTGGCCAACTACATCCAGAGTGATGTAAGATAACGTTCCTTCATATTCAGTGTGATTGTTTAACAATTATTATCATATATTGTATAGTATCAATATTTAAAAATTTTAACAACATCTCTCATCATGTGTGTTGACTTCTCTTAGAACTGGTACAAAGAAGCTAACAAGAGCTTCATGCCAACCGGTTATTCACTGCCTCATGACACCCCCCTCATCAAGCAGGTCAAGTTGAACACTGTTGTCTCCAGCAATGTAAGTCAAACACACGCTTGGGCAGAACAGAACTTTTTTATTTTTACGGTAATTTGATGTCTCTGAATGACACACTTTTGTTTTTATCCTTGCAGGTGAAATACAAGGAGGCCTATGAGATGGTGAAGGCTAAAGGCTACACTCTTCACCCAGAGGGTGTCAACTTTGTCACTGCAAGGAAGGCTAACAAGATCATCAATGAAGTAAGATGACACACAGCTGTTATACTTAAGCCAGGCCCACTGTTGTAGATTAATGTTTCATTTCCTTGTGATGGATGTTAAATGCTGCATAAAACAGTGCTGTGCATGTGTTTCTTGCTCCTCCAGCGTCTGTATCGTGAGACTTACCACAAGCAAAAGGACAAGATCCACACAACCTATGACACTCCTGATATTAAACAAGTCAAGATGAACCAGGAGCACCTCAGTGACGTACGGGCACCCACAGATTACAACATTCATGTCCTTTTTTAAAAAAAAAAAAAATTCATGCTGTAAGATGGACTTTTTTTGTTCCCTTCTTACCCTAGTTGTGCTACAAAGAGAAATACTACAACAGCAGAGGCCAGTTGATATCGTTGCCCATAACGCCTGAGCTCATGCACTACCACCACGTCAATGAGATCACCAGCGACGTATGTAAAGAATAAAATTAAAACAAAACCTCTACAAGGTGGAGTTTGAAGATGTTTTTTAAAATAATTTTTTTAATTGTTTTGTGTTTTTAGCTGAAATACAAAGAGGATCTGATGTGGCTGAGAGGCATTGGCTGCTTCTTGTATAACACCCCAGAGATGGTCCGTGTCCGCGACGTCACCAAATTCAGGGTACGTCTTTTTGGATAGAATGGATTCCTATTTTTCCTTTCCAATGCATATTCAGGCATCTGCATCATTCATATAAACTATTTTTTCTCTCTTATAGGTGAGCTATCCAGTGGAGGCTAAGAAGAACCTTGCTAAATTCTCTGTGGTCCTGGACACGCCTGAGTATAAGCGTGTGACTGAGCTGAAGACGCACATGAGCAACGTGAGTTGGTTTCCTAAATGTGCTTCATCGTATTATAGCTTCATGTGATCTGCTTTCCAAACAAAAATGAGCTTGCAGTATATTCTAAAAAACAAAAGCAACACGTTTTGACATTCGCTCTGTTTCTTTCCAGCTGATCTACAAAGCTCAGAGCAAGGAGGACATGGCCAAAGTCACCACAACTGCAGACTCTGTGGACATTCGGAGAGTCAAGTGGGCCCAGCAGCTGGTTAACCAGGCAAGCTCAAATAAACAGCATGAATAACTGAATCTATTATATGTATGTGTGTGTCTTTCCTGATAATCTAATCAATATTTTTTCCCTTCTGCTACAGTACCAGTACGTAGATCTGGCTGCCAAACAAAGAGCTCATTTCACTCCAGAAATCAATACTCCAAATATGGGCCATGCTAGAAAAATGAAAGTGTTCTACAGTGATGTAAGTCTGATCCTTCGTTCTCATTTAATGCCGCTGTCACTGAAACCTCAACCTAAAATTGTTTGTATTTTATTTTGTTTACACTATTTACTGTAGCTGCTTTCTATATACTCTTATACTTTGCCAAAATAATTGAAATTACAGCAATTGCAGTCTCCTCTGAAGCCAATTTCTAAGGTGTTGTCTCAATCGTTTCTTCCCTTAGAACAAATACAAAGAACAGTATGAGAAGATGAAACACCGGTACACTGCCATTGCTGACACACCTCTCCTGATCCGTGCCAAGAAGTCCTACCTGCAGTCCAGTGATGTGAGTTTGCTCATTTAGGAAACTTGTGATTTAGTTTGAAACTGTTATGCATTCAGGAATTATAGGAGTCAGACTGTTTGTTAATAATTTTTCCACTGAAAACGGTCAAATTTAAGAGATTTCATTAACTAATAGTGAATTTTATCCCATGTCAAAATATAAATATTCTTTATCTGTTTATCTGATTTTACCCTTTTACCACAAATACTGTACAAGTCAGTGTGAAATTGTAGATGCTATAAATCACATTATGTGTGTTTGATGAATGTATATGACACGTTTTCTCCTTCGTTTCTTCAGCTGCGCTACAAAGAAACCTTTGAGCTTTCCAAGGGACACTACCACACAGTCAAGGATGCTCTGGACATCACTTACCATCGCAGGGTCACTGATGACATTAGCGAGGTCGGCAGTTGAAATTATCTGGCTCATTGTTAACTATAAATGTCTTTATAAATGTACATGTTTTGAGCTTTTGCATCTCCATCTACTGTTTTTTTCCTCTCTTATCAGGTTAAATACAGAGAGAAGTACATTAGCTCTCTGGGGACCTGGAAGTCCATCCCCGATCGTCCCGAACTCTTCTTCAGCAAGATTGTCAGCGGTAACGTTAGTGACGTGAGTTCTCATGACTTTATTCACCCTGTGGTAAAATGTTTACAGTTCATTAAAGAGTATTCAGTACAATGAGCACTGAGACACTACACAACATTTCAATTTAATTTAATCTCATTTTATGTGTTTTTTTTAGGTCAAGTATAAGGAGGACCTGGATTGGCTGAAGGGTATTGGCTGCTTTGTATGGGACACACCTGAGCTGGTGCAGGCTGAGAGGAACAAGACGCTCTACAGTGAGGTAAAGCATCAGTGACATTAAGCTTCATTTTTATTTATATGGCACCTGTTTATGATTTGCAGTATCGAGGTATAGTTTCTGTATTTTCTTAATAAAAGTTGTATTGTTTGTCTGCAGAGACTGTACAAAGCCTCCTTTGAGAAGAACAGAGGCAACTTCAAGTATACCAGCGACACTCCATTCTTCCAAGCCGCCAAGCAAGCCTCCGTTCTCATAAACGATGTGAGTCCCGTCATTCTTTAACCTCCAGCAATAAATAAAAATTGGATTTAGTTTGTTAACGCATTTGTAAATCAAATGAAACAGTTAACCACATTTCTATTTTTCTGTGCTTCTCTATTGGACTCTCAGCGTGGAGGTAAAAGAAAACAGGAATTCATTGTAGTATTTTATAATTGCCTACACTGTTTATCACTGACTGTTTTTGTGTTTACCCTTAAAGTCAAGTGTTTAAAATGTTTCCCTTTGTTCTTTACATCAGTCAGTTTTTACCTTCCTTAAATTCTTAAAATGTTTCATCCACATGACGCGAGATGAAACATTTTGTTCTCTGGGGACTCCTTTTTAACTACCTTCTGACACTTTGAGCAGAGGGCTTACAGAGCAGACTATGAGAAGACCAAGGATAAGTTCACCATAACTACAGATGATCCTAGATATCAACTGGCCAGGGAGAACAGGAAGATGAGCCAGGTAAACGCCCTGGTCACGTTGTACCACCGGCCTGCCACCTCCGGTCTGGTCCCCGAAGAGCCCTGACACCGGTGCATGAGGTTGTCAGCAGGACTGCTGATGGTGGACATCGCATGGCATTTATAGAGCTCCCAACTCAAAAAAATTTCTTTCCCTTTTGTATCAGTTTCTTCATTTTGTCCCACACAGGTTGCTGTTGAACTGCCACTCAAACAGCAGCTGGAATGCTGAGTGTTATGCAGTGTTGTCCTTCATCTGCTCCATCAGAAATGACAGTTTAATCACTAGCACAGTAACGATTCAATCCACTGAGCCGATTGTCTTACACTCGCTGTAGATGATCATCCCTGTCACTCT
The DNA here is from genome assembly GCF_018398535.1 of Haplochromis burtoni. Classification (NCBI taxonomy): domain Eukaryota; kingdom Metazoa; phylum Chordata; class Actinopteri; order Cichliformes; family Cichlidae; genus Haplochromis; species Haplochromis burtoni. The sequence goes on along the minus strand of NW_024582636.1, from coordinate 64,867 downwards.
GAGGGCACAGATAAGGACAGACAGCACCATCGTCACACTTGGATCCGGAGTTCTTCTCCAGTCCTCCCCCATGTTACTGCTGTTTTCCTTTTGTGTCCTCAACTATGGCATGCTGTGTGTGTGTGTGTGTATGTCATTGTGTATGTGGACAGAAAATGTATAAATCCAGAGCAAAGGATCTACTAAAGGGTGGCTGCAATGAGCTACTCCGCCCTGACATCCTCACAGCCCTTTACCAGACCACTATGGGCAGTAAGGTAAACAAAGAGAGAAGGGAAGCATGATAACTCTGATCTCTGTCCACAAACAGGCACAAAATAGACCATGTGTTATATATCATAAGACTCAAGTCATAGATGGAGGTGACTTTGTTCCTCCCTGCTGTTTGTGGACAAGGTCTTATCACATAAAATCCCCATCCTGCAGAAAATCTTTCCATCCAGTCATTCCATTTAAAAGTGGCTTTAACTCCCACATAGTCCATCCTTCTTCCATGCTCTAATCCCTCCATCGCTCATTTGCTTTTCTTCATGGGCAATTCATTACCGAAGCTTTAACACTGTTTGCCCAACTGCCTTTGAGCAATTTGGTATCTAAAGTCAGAAATGCAGTAAAATTTAGTACATTATAGCTTCTCCTGGAATTTGTTAGTTTTGACCAAAATAGCAATCACAGAGTCTTCTCTTATGTTAAACTATATATATATCTATATCTATATATAGATAGATATAGATATATATATGTATATTAAATGCACTTAAATAATAGACCTAATAATAATGTATATATTTATATATATATATTGTATTGTATAGTGGCTTTATTTGTTTCAGACATATAAAACAAAAAACAATATATACACACTACATATATTTTCATTTACAGATACGAATATATATGTAGATATACACACACACACGTATGTGTTCAGATAAACAAAAAATATATAATGAAATAAAACAAAATCGTCTGACATAATGTAACAATGTTTGGTCTGAAAAGGAGTAGGAAGAAGTATGAACATACTTATTAATTCCTACCCCTGCTCAACATCTTATTGATCCCACATAATTCACCTAATTCCCATCATCACATACTCCACACGATACACGAGGAGAACCTATATAAACTTGGCTACCGTGATTGATATAATTTGGATATAATTTGATATTTTTATACATACAATGGGTGATCATCTTTATCGGTATCATATTCTTCCAAAATCAGTTTTCGAAGTATTTTCATGAACTTACTAATTCCTGAGCATTGCTGTAGATCTATAGTAAAACTATTCCACAGTTTTACCCCATAAATAGTGACACAAAAGGTTTTAACCTTTGACCGTGCTTTAAGAATCCTTAGATTCAATTTCCCCCTCAATTCATAGTCTCCTTCTCTGTCATAGAACATCCTCTGTATATTTCCTGGTAACATATTGTATCTGGCCTTGTACATAATTTTTGCAGTTTTATATTTTATAAGATCCATAAACTTCAGTATTTTTAATTTCAAAAACATGATGTTAGTATGGTCTCTAAATCCTGCTTTATTAATCATCCTGATTGCTATATATATATAAAAATATATATATATAGATAGATAGATAGATATGCCCACATGGTTTAAGATGTTGTATGTATATATATATACATACAACATCTTAAACCATGTGGGCACTGCAGACTTTCATGATGGTGGTAAGGCATTTAACTGTCTTTATTGTCACATGAATAATGCATCCCTCTGTGCACGTCTCTCATCGAGCATGCCTATAAGCTTTTCCATTGCTTTGTTTCACTCAGTTGATGTTGCATATTGATTTAATTATAACTACATGCTAGCCAACTTGCTCCGATAGTGTTTAAAAGCTATCCAAGAAAAAAACAAGTAATTAATTTTTCCTTAAAATTAGCTATAATATGCTATAACGCTAGCGATGTTTTAAAATTAGCGCTATCATCTCAACTGACTCTTAAGAAGCTGAAATAGGACTTTTTTTAAAATCTGCAGTAGGGTTGTATATGTATAGTGTCTGCAAGACTTTTTCGATGTTTTCTTGGACAGTTTTTCTACCACTTTAGAAGTTGCTTGTTATATTCATAAAGACAACAACAACAAAAAATTCATAAAGACAAGCAAATTAATACAGCAGCAATTTCATTGCATGATGCTAACTTTCTTTTGTTTTCACATTATCCTTGTTCTATCAGTGGAAGTATAGAGAGCAGTATGAACGTGCCAAGGACAAGTTCACCTCTGTTCTGGAGACTCCTGAGTATGAGGCCCACAAACGCAGCAAGAAGATCAGTGATGTAAGTGTTGGGTTTGCAAGGTTTTTATTATTATGTTTAGATTTTTACAAGAACTTGTGAAGAAGCAGTGGGTTTTTTTGTGTTTAAATTTCACCTGTTACTATCTACATCTGCTTAGATCATCTACAAGATGGAGTATAACAAGACCAAGGCAAAGGCTTACACCTTACCTTATGACACTCCACACCAACAACACATGAAGAAGGTCAAGGAGATCACCAGCAATGTAAGTCTGCACTGCACTTTTAAAATATTCTTTCATACACTGGCACAGGAAACCAAAATACAAAATGTACTTTTGTATATTTTATGTGTCTTGCAGCTGAAGTACAAAGAGGTGTATGAAAAGAGCAAGGCCCACATCAACATTGACCCTGAAGCTCACGAGATCCGTGCCGCTAAGGAGGCCTACAAGAACATCACCAATGTGAGCATCTCGAGTGCCAGAATTTTCAAATGACATTTTTAAACCCAAATTTGTGCTATTTGATTCTGTTTTATTTTGCTATATTTCTAGCTTGACTACAAGAAGAAGTATGAAGCAACCAAGAACCAGTGGATCTGGACAGCGGACAGGCCCGACTTTGTCAATGCTGCCAAGAACTCCTTGCAGCAGAGCGATGTGAGTTGGGATCTCTTATTTTAATGTGTGTCATTTTAGCAACATGCAGCACTGTTGCTCTCTTTTTTTCACCGCCATATCTTACCAACAGGTTGAGTACAAGTACGACAAAGAGATCCTGAAGGGCTGCGTGATACCTGTGGTCGATGACAAGTTAACCTTACTGTGCATGAAGAATGCTGAAATGGCCAGTGAGGTAAGTTTCCCCATTCTTTATTAGAGACACCATATTTAGTTAAAACTACTAAAGGCCAGATAGTGATGCTTAAGAATGTTTAATGTCCTAAACTGCTTCTTTTTTCTTTTGCCCATCCCAGGTGAAATATAAACAGAAGTATGAGAAGGAAAAGGGACACTACATGCCTGTCCTGGACACTCCTCAAATTCTCCATGCCAAGGCTGTGCGTGTTCTGGCCTCAGAGGTAAGAACTGTTCAGCAAAAAATTAACTGTACTATAGGGTATATATAGTATACCCTTAGGTAAAACTTATGAGCTTTTAAATGTTTTTATTCTTTATTTTATTGTTCATCAGAGCAAATACAAGGAGGCCAGTAAGAAGGAAATGCAGTCCGGCTCATTCACCACCCTGTCCGACACTCGTGATACTGCCCACAGCAGGACAGTCAACAAACTTGTCAGCGGGGTATGACTGTCTTACTATTACATGCGTTTCACAAAATGAGCTCAGCCAGCGTGTAACCCTGGACTGTTTGTTTGCAGCTGGGCTTGATGTGCTGTTCTATCTTTTTAGAAAGTGTACAAAGAAAAGTTTGAGAAGGAAAAGGGCAAGTCCATATATAACCACATGATTGTGCCGCCTGATGTTCAGCATGCCATGGACGTGGCCAAAAATCAGAGCAATGTGAGTCATTTCCACAAATGGGCTAAAACAGTTGGGGTAGTTGGACTTGGGGGTAATTTTTTCAGCTTTTCATAGTTGTCTGTGGATGTGGAAGTCAGGTTTACTATATTGCATTTCCAATTTTGTCCAACTGGACAGGTGGCCTACAAGAAAGATGCCAAAGCCAGCCTGCACTACACTACTGTAGTCGACCGTCCTGACATAAAGAAGGCTACCCAGGCTGCTAAACTCATCAGTCAGGTAACCATGAAGTACACTGATACTGACTCACCAGCTCAGTACACGTAAATGTGTTTAAAGGCTCAACTCAAGACAAAAGAAGAGAAAAAAGGAGCATCCCTATAGTACCCATCCCTGTACTGTAGTTTCTACATGATCAACTGACTCTTGTCGGGTCTTGTGCCCATCAGATTGGCTACCGTGAGAAAGCACGTGAAGAGGCCAGCCGTGGAGGCTCTCTAGCCCACCGCCCAGATATCGCTTTGGCAACTGAGGTGTCCAAGCTGACAAGCCAGGTACACTAAATGAATTTACTCACCTGTCTCATCCAGCCCTGGACAGTCGGGTTCCTTTGCCACTGGGTCGCGACGATTGTCATCTCATAGAAAAGGCTTCCCTTGTTTATTCATTTATTCATTCATTTAATTATTTATTTAGGTGGCAGCCAGTTGGAAAGATCAGCTGCCTGGATTTTAACTGTCAGATCAGCTTCCACAAGCTAATATTAGCAGACTAGTAGTGCTGTGGTAGATGCTTAGCAGCAGTCGTGTTGGCCTAATGATACAACTAGCAGCTCTTCCACTGCGCTTCCTCTGCCATCCTGCATTATAATCCATGTTACTCCATGAAAGTAGATATAGATGTTTAACCATACCATTGTACATGTCCCACCACCATCCTTATACCTGTCCTCCTCTTCCTCCATCCTTCAATACTATAACTCTTCTTCTCAACCTTAATCTCTTTCCTCTTCTGTCTACTTCCATAACATCCTAGTCTGTGTGTTCTCATCCCTCCATCTCACTGCGCTTTGTAGGTGGAGGATAAGCCCTCCCTCCATGGAGCAGCTTCCTATGATACCCCCCTGATGCGCCACATTAAGAAAATGAGTGCGGTGACTAGTGATGTAAGGAGGTTTATGCCCTAAAACTGACGGACTGCTGCTGCTTGTCTGTCCTCTCTGTCTCTCTGTCCCCCTTCCTGCTGACCCACAGACTGGCTGAATACAGGGTTCACTGAGCCTTTAAGATAAACATCTGGAACTTTTGAGAAAATATTGATTCACAAATCAAATCTTACAAAGTTCCTATTTGATTTGCTCTTTCTTTTCTTTGCAGTGTCCACCCTCTATTTTTTTATATTTCCATAACAAGATGTGCCTCATTGCTAAGCATAGAGAACAGCGTTACTGCATTAGCTGCCTGGCGCTAATACTATGTGTTTATTTAAACTGTCTTTTCAGATTTTTCCCACTATTTCCCTTTAAGTCTCCATGTCTATTTGTTTCTGAATGTGACAAAAGGCTTTTCTAAAAATGAACTTGAATTGTTCTTAAAAACATGTGTATGTCCAGTAGTTCACCGTGCTGTGCTCCATTTTCATCGCAATCCTAAGGGGTGGTGTAGGCCCTCCTAAAAGTTTGGAATATGGTTACAGTAGTGAAAAGTTAGCCATAATTCCTGTTAGATATACACATGTTTTTATAGCACACCTTTTCAAACGTGTTCCTGTGTTCTGCCTTCACTCTAAAGTGGTTTGACCTGTGGAGCCAAACCACGCCTGACCTGCGTCCACAACCACACCGCCTTACCTTTTCCATATATATTTTATTATATATGAAGTTCATGTTTGTGTTTATGTGAATTACAGGATGCTTTATTTGCATATGTTTACAGTACAAAGCATCTTGTCTGATCAGTTTGATCAACTTTAAAGTTAATAAATGCATCAGAATCAGTTTTACATTTGCAACCAATCTATTACACGCTTTTCATTACTGCTCTACATATTTATGAAAGAAAAAACAAATTAAATACTTAAAATGTGGCGCAGAGCCTGTGCAAAGCTTTTATAAAACTATCTGCGAGGAATCTGAGTCACTAATCAAATCCAAAAACTGTTGTCCTTCAGTTGTTTTTTACTATGATGGAGACGTCGGCTGATGTTGGTTTCCTCTCAGTCAATACATAAACTAACTTGTACACATATCCTACGCTAATGAACAGGTGAAGTACAAGGAGAAGTTTGATAAGGAGATGAAAGGAAAGAAACCTCAATATGACCTGAAGGAAAGTAAGATTTACAAGACTCTCAAGGAAGCCAGTGTGCTGGCCAGTGAGGTGGGTGCTCGCGTATCTTATCATCACTTCACACCGTTTTTATCATAGGGCAAAAAAATCATTCATATTTTCCACACTTGTTATACTTTTGTATAGTTTGTCTGATTGGTTTATCTATGGGAGTAAAGCAATATCTGATTTTGGCATCCTGGTGTTGTTACTAGAACAGAGACAAACTAAATGTATCCCAGTAATTCTTTACATTTCTGTGAAATTCACCATTTCAAACAAATATCGCCCATTATATATTACCATAGTGTCTAATTAATGTGACTGCTGTCAATATAACACACAGGTGAAGTACAAGGGTGACCTGAAGAAGATCCACAAACCTGTGACCGACATGGCCGAGTCCCTGTCCATGAAGCACATCACGAGCACCAGCAAGCTGTCCAGCGACGTAAGCTACCTGTGTGACTATTAACCTTTAACCCTCTCACATTCCCAAACAGGAAGCTGCAGCGAGCGAGTTTGGTTTCGTTGCACAGTGTGCTGAACTCTGTTTCCATCACCTCACAGTAACAATCGGCAAAATGTAGCAAACTGCTGACCATCTCATGGATTTATGCACTAAGCTCCATCATAAAAGACATCCATCATTCTCTGACCTCATCTGGTAGTGATCTTTACCCATCTCACTTCTGACCTTTGACCCCGAATACTATCACCCTCTATAACCTCTACTTCTTAACCTTTTCAGTGACTTTTTCCCCCCCGTAGTTCAAACAAAACTAGTCTTTTATTAATGTTCACTTAACACCGACTTCCTCTTCCTGCCTTTTGTAGATTTACAATTATTTTAACATAACTTTAAAAACCCTTATGTTTAAATGCTATTATGTTTCTTTCTATCATAAACTATGAGGATTTTCTGCTAAGTAATGATTCGCTGTACTGAGCTGCCTTACTTTACTGGGAATCCCCCATAGTACTGCTACAAGAAGAAATTTGAGGAGAGTAAGGGTCACTACCACATGATTCCCGACACACCCGAACAGCTCCATCACAAGGAGGCTTCTGAACTTCAAAGTAACGTAAGTGGTTCATACTCCCGTGGGGCAACGAGCTCTCGACACAGTAAAAAAACCACTATTGTGGGTTTCAACTGTGTCAGACAGTTTTCCTTCCCACTGTCGCCAAAGTGCTTGCTCACAGGTTGATTGTTGGGTTTTTCTCTGTATGTATATTTTTAGAGTCTACCTTACAATATGAAGTGCCTTGAGGCGACTGTTCCTGTGATTTGGCGCGATATAAATAAAATTGAATTGAACTGAATTGATAATACTTTCTATGTTTATTATACTGTAACAATTTTAATGGGCCGAACAAAGAGGCAGATGTAGAATTGGATATTTATTTATTAACCATTCAGTTTCAGTAAGGCATTTAACAAAAAATGTTTGTTCAATCTTTTCTTTGCTGTACCGTAGCAGAGATTTTGCCCACACAACTGTAATTGTGTTAGTTAAAAAAATGCTGTTAAAATTGATATTTTAAAAAAAAATAAAAAATAAAATAAAAACAAAAAATACTCATTTTGTAATTGTTTATGATATAGCATATTTGGTATTATAGTTTTCTTTCCAGGGAGTCATTTCTCATATCAAGTCATTGTTAAATACCTTGATTGCATAATCAGTCGCAGTGAAGAGCCGTGCAAGCTTTTCTTTTCTGTTCTCATTTACATTAATTACAGTAATTTAACTTGTCTTGAATCTTACTGGATGGATACACCTTACAGCTTTTCTGTTTGATTTTCCCAGCGTACAGAAATTAATGGAAACCATGTGATATCCCCACAGTGTGTCTTTCCTTTGCAGACAGTTGAGTATGTTTGTGTGGGTCGTTACAGGTGAAATACAAGGAGAAGTATGAGAAGGAGAAGGGCAAACCTATGCTGGACTTTGAGACACCCACATATGTGACTGCTAAGGAGGCTCAGCACATGCAGAGTCAGGTAAATAAGCCTTCTGTTAACCTCTGCCAATGAAGTACGCACAGATGCAGTACGTTTTCCCATTGCAGACCTCTCTTAAAATCTTTAGTGCCTCCTTAAGCGCTATATTAACTTGTATTGTGTTGCCTCTTGTTGCTAGTTGGATGCAAAGCCATTGTTTATGTTATGCTTACAGAATGAATCTAAAGTATGGAAAAACATTTTACAATGCCTTTAGTAACTTTATTACACCAAAACTGCAATTCAGTAATTTTATAGTCGCAAAATGTTTTAAATTGCAGAAAATTCACATCAGTAGCTCTTTACAGTCGTCCTATTGTAATACTGTGGCAGTGTAAAATGCGCTGAAGGGAAACTCAGCTTCTGTATTGTTCACTTAATGCTATGACAGGTTATTTTCCTGTCAAGATGTCAAAGTAAAGTATGTGTTTGGCCTCTTTCCTGGAGCCTGCTTTATAGATTTTAATTACAATACGATATCCTAGTGTAGTTGCTTTTTCACAACAAACACCTCTTACACCTCCACACATGCACTCAGACACATTTACAGACATCAGATATACAGTTATGGGTGCTATCATGAGCAGAATGGTGCAAACAAGAATGAAGGGAGCTGCATTGTGAACCAGCACTGCTTGCATGTGGTTATCTGAGCTCTGTCTGTCCCTTGTGTTATCTCTGTGACCAATAGAAAGACTATAGGAAGGACTTTGAGGAGTACATGAGGGGAAAGAACCTCTCAGGCTTGGAGGTCACCCCTGCCATGATTCATGTCAGACACGCCACCAAAATAGCCAGTGAGGTAACTAAAGGACAACTTACATCTGATGGTGTCTCCTATTTACCTCACCCAAGCTTCATAATCGTACTAAGACAACATCACAATCGGTCTCTTTTTCTTTTCACCACTTTTTTTTAGCCCTTCCCAGTTTGCCTTTTGCAGTATTATTAGTTTATTATTAATTTTTGCATGATTGTCTACAGAATAATAATGACCTACCCATCCTCCAGCCATCATGTGTCTTCCTAGCAGTAAAGTACTCAACTAATATTGAATAGATCTTCATTTTACAGTCCTTCACCAAGTAGTAGTTTACCACCAACTTTATGTGACAAGACTGCATGCATGTAATCATTTGTGTGAAGCAACAGGGTGAAATGCTGATGTGAATTCCCATCTTGTTGATTTTCTTGTTGTTTTAATGAAGATTTTGTTTCTGCTCTTTCTGATTAAATGTGTTTCAACTTGTTTTTTCATTAGAATCCTGCCAAAATCACCAACGTCTCCAGTTTTCTCTGTAACAATATCACTGATTGTAATGATAATACATAAAAGCAGTGAATGTGTCTCTGCGTAACTTGGAAAGACTTGGTGACTTTGAGCTTTTTAAAGGCAAGCAGCAGAACTTGCCGACTGTATCGTTTGTCTGTCTGTGTGCTTTGGCCTGGCCTGCCTGTGTGCCCTTCTCTGCAGTCTCTCTGTTCTTCTTCCGTCCTGTAGAAAGAGTACAGGAAGGATCTAGAGGAGGGGGTGAAGGGTAAAGGTCTAACTGTACTGGAGGAAACTCCGGAGCTTTTGAGAGCAAGAAATGCCACTCAAATCCTGTGTGAGGTACGACTGACCGAGAGGTGATGCGAACAACATCACGCTCTCATCCGAATGACTTCCAACAATCTCGCTCTTCATGAATCCTATCCCCTCTTAACTAAGCTTCACCATTGCACTAAAAGTGAGACTGTTGGGTTCACTCTTCCTCTTGTCCCTGCTTTCTTATGTCACTAATTTCCCATCATTGTATTTTGTGTTTCATGACCATAACCTAACCTTCATCTGCACCCTATTTAATTTTGCCATGATTTTCACTTGTACTCATATTTATTTGCGTATTATGAATCCTACAAAAATCAGCCTCAGTTGTACCCAAAGAATATCTTCTCTTCTCTTGTTTTTCAAGTCAAACATGCAATGTTGAATTTTTATAGAATTTTAATGACTTTATCTTTTTTCACAAGTGATCCCGGTGCTTGCAGATCTCTTAATTGTTTTGTTGTTGTCGGTAGTGTTGTTTTTGAAAAGATATACTCTGAGTGCATTTGAGGTTGATTTGTAGATTGCAAGATAGATGTATAATGACTTAATGAACAAACTGAAGAAGTAGAAATAGTCTCTTTTATGTCATGTCTCTAACTGCTGACTGCTGTTGTTTTATTTTCAGTTCTGTGTCAAGCTTCACACTCAGTCTTGTTACCACATCCGTTACGTAGATTCTGCTAACTTTCTCTATTCTCTGACCCCTCATGATTTCTGGTTTTGCAGCCCTCTTCAGTATGAATGAGTAGAAACCCCGTTTTGTGTTTTTTTTTTAGAGTAACATTATCATGTGTAAAAATTTTAACTTTTGGTGTTTACAGAGAGAGTACAAAAAGTCTCTGGAGCAGGAGATCAAGGGCAAGGGAATGCTGGCTTTGGCTACAGACACCCCAGACTTTATGAGAGCCAAGAATGCCACAGAGATCCTCAGTCAGGTCTGAATCTTAAATGTTTTTTGCATCGCTTTCTTGGAGCAGTGATTTCCAGAGTGTGAGCTGCAGGCCCCTGATATGAAATGAAGGTATTATGAATTAATTATTTATGTAAAAGAAAAAAAAGAACTATTTTAGCTCCAGAACACGTGTTATATCTCATCATTAGCAGGGAAAAATTAGATTCAGGATTAAGGTAATCAGATAGTAACAACCAAATTAAAAGAAGACAAAGAAGGAACTATATTTGCAACATATTCTGTGTCGAACAGAGTGATTGCATGTTAAGGTGGACTGAAAAGATTCCAAGAGTAAGAAAAGTCGAACATTTAGACTAGACAGAGTAAGACTGGGATGATGAGAGGGCTATTTCTTCACACTAGGCTCAGGCTGATTAGGGAAGGGGAGACATGTGGGGAATGAGACACCGGTGAAAAAAGTCAGCACAATGACAACATTGGAGGTAAACTTACATAATGCACAAAGAAAAATCAAGCTTTGAGGAAAATGGGAACTAACTAAATAGAGACAGCACACAGATACAAGGGAACAGTGAAGGAATTAAACACAAATAACAAAGTCAAAGTAAGAACTTGAGTAAATACAAAATGACAGCTCAGGTCAATTTGTATTCACGAACATAAAAACAGGCATCAAAAACTCAGAAGACAAGAGATAGGCTAGAATGGTACAATAAATAAAACTAACGTTTGGTGAAACTATGAGCACACGTCCGGTGTTAAAAGGAATATCTGTTAATATTTTCCGCTGCATTTATGATCAGTGCTGACTGGCTGTTTTTCTTTTCCAGTCTAAGTACAAGCAGACCGCTGAGATGGACAGAGCCAGCTACACAACTGTCATCGATACCCCTGACATCATCCATGCTCAGCAGATGAAGAACATCGTCAGCCAGGTAGGTTACTGAACTGACCCAGCCACCACTCTCATCAGGATAAATCATTAGCATATATAAAAAAAATCACAAATTGTATTATCATCCAAACAGAAAAAATACAAAGAGGAGGCTGAGAAGACCATGTCTCACTATGTACCAGTCCTGGATACTCCAGAGATGCAGCGAGTCCGCGAGAACCAAAAGAACTTCAGCACTGTAAGTAACACACAAGGAGTTACGCCGCGTCCTGACAGGTCAGCGCGTCCTGACAGGTCAGCGCGTCCTGACAGGTCAGCACGTCCTGACAGGTCAGCACGTCCTGACTGAGGTTCTTTCAGCATCTTGTGTCTCTATGTGCGTCTTTATAGCTGCTGTAAAATTATATTTCCAGTACTTTATATGTTTGCAGGGGCGCCACCAAGGGGGGGCCACAGGGGGCCACTAGCCACACTTCAAAATTTGCTGCCCCCCCACCGAATGCCCCCACCCAGCAAGATTGTCCAATGTTGGTAATAATTCTAATAAACATGGGCACAAAAGAGAGGAAGACACCATATATTTACTCATTTAATCCTGTTTAAAACAGATTATTATGGATTTCATAATATTATTTGGTTTTCACAGAGAACTAAGCTAGGCATAATTATTCTTTTCCTTCTATGTTTTTTGCCATATTTTTCAAGTAACCTATATTTCACAACTGCATAATAAAATGGGAAATTCTGTTTTTGCTGTGCTACCCCATTTTTTTAGTTGTGGCCCCCACATGGCCACCCCTATAAAAAAATTCTGGAGGTGCCTCTGTTTGTATGTACTGTTTTAATGTTCTACTCCAGTTAGTTTTGTGCACTGTATGCCTTAATCAGGGATATACGTGAAGACTTGACCTCTTTTTCATTGTGAAACATCTTAACTGCACTTTTGTTTTTCTCCTTGTAGCTTCAATACCAGGCTGACCTTAAAAACATAAAGGGCAAAGTGTCTACTGTAAAGGACACTCCTGAAATGCTGCGTGTTAAAGAGAATACAAAGAATTTCAGCTTGGTATCTACTCCGTAATATTTTTTCTTAACTTTTTCTAATATCACATTTTTTACATAATTCTTTGAATTAATTTTTTTGGGTTTGGCATTCCACATTTTTTAACAAACCTTGATATGCAGCCCTTCTTTATTTAGAGCAAATTATTATTATTTTTTTAACTTTGCAAAACAAGCAGTTTTTAATTTGTGTAACTAACTCTTAACCCTTGGTTCTATACTTTAACCTTTACTTAAAACTCTTAGTGCAGACGTTGTGGTGTGAAACGCTTTGCTCAAAGTGTTGTAATCA